>NC_137457.1:28333096-28558939 GCF_964235325.1 Thermobia domestica | reverse complement strand
TGGACGGACACATGGGTAGATAAAGCAAATAGATAAAGGAGTTTGAATCGACCTTTGGAGAGACAGCTTAAATATATAAAGGAGTTTGGATGGACACATGGACAGACAAGGTAAATATATAAAGGAGTTTGGACGGACACATGGGCAGATAAGGTAAATATATAAAGGAGTTTGGACGGGCACATGGGCAGATAAGGTAAATATATAAAGGAGTTTGGACGGACACATGGGCAGATAAGGTAAATATATAAAGAAGTTTGAATCGACCCATGGACAGAGAGGGTAAATATACAGGGTGCGGAAAAAGTCCCGAAATGGTCCAATATCTCGCGAAATATGCAGATCATCAAGACAAAAACACATGTTAAATAGTTTTAGATAAGCTATCCAATGATAACCAAACGTAACTCCCTATCCCGACCCTTTTCGGGGGTAACTTTAAAATTTTAAATGGGAATCCACATTTCTTTTTGCACATTTGGAATCTCAAAAAAAGGGACAGTGATGATTTACCTAGAATTGAAAACTGTCTTTACGGATGGCGCTTGAATCGACACACACAGAAAAGTGGGTGGGTGGGAGGTACCAAAACAACATGAAAAGACGCACTGTCTGTTCTGTATTCTGTGGCCATAGAGTTAGCACAGTGGGCTGCGAAGTCCGAGGTCCTGGGTTCGATCCCCGCGCAAGGCAGTCTTTTTTCCCAAATAAGTCCATACGTTTTAACTGTATAATTGGCAGGGCTACTTTATTCAAGTTACATACAATACAAATTTCGATAATTGTTTTGCAAACTTGCTTTGTGGAGTGGTTTTTAGTAATAGAGTTATATTTCATAAGGATATCTACAACAAAAAGGAACCATTTTTGTCGCAATTTGTATTTTCTTGCAAGTTATTAAATTATGGACAAACACATTATTTTCATCGAAATTAAAATGTATGAATTCATTATTTGGGTACAATAAATACACTAAAAATGTTGCTTTGCGCGGGAACTGAACTCAGGACCTCTGACTCCGCAGCTCAATATGCTGACCATGCACTGTAAAAATTCGGTGTGGTATTTCAACGACATGTCTATGTGTTAACACGATTGTGTTAAAATATAACACAAACAGGTGGTTAGACCAATTCACTCCCCATTTGGAGTTGTGTGTTCAAATGCCGGTAGTTGAAATGACACACAGCCTGTATGTTAAATTAACACAAGTGTAGAATCTTCGGTGTTGTTTTCTGCGTGATTGCGAAACATGTTGGGCATCTAATTATAAAGGCTTATGTACTGAAGCTACGTGCAAACTGCGCGATGTGCTTTCAATTGATTTACATAATGTTTCTGGAGAAATATGGCAACAGCGAGAAACACCGTGTTACTGTGTCAGTTCTACACTGCACAAGAGCTCACAAGTCAACATCAGGGACTATGTTTAAAAAATGGCGGAAAAGAGTTGAGTTGATTTTAGTTTAGCGTCCCTTTCAGCAGCGAGGCTATATGAGACGTGGACCTACTGATTAACGTGGAATCCGAACCACATGAGCTCCCGCCGGGAATCGAACCCAGATCTCCCACGCCACAGGCGCGTACGCTAACCGCTTAGCCACGGAGGAGCTCAAAATGGCGGAAAAGAAGTAGAAGCAGGATTGACGAGGGAACCTATCCAAGTGCGACTCTGACTTCGAGTCGAGACTATGGTCGTTGGATACCTTGTCCCAAAAGAACATAACACGAAAAGTGATACATCCTCGATCGCAACCGTTGCAGAGATATAAGCGTGAAAAGTTCGAAATTGAGCTCCATACTATACATTACAAAGTCAGCTTCCGGGTCAGATTTGGCGGAAACGGTCAGGTAAGGAAACTCAGCGAATACATATCAAAGTAGTGTTGGGAGCCCACCACCTTTTGAATGAAAAAAAATGTTGCCCCCGGGGCACTCGCAGGGTCCCAGGCGGGGTCCAACTCAAAATTGGCAAATGGAACCGGGGGTCAAGTAGCATATTGTATGAAAGCTAGTGTTAAATAAAAGAAGATAGAACAAATCTCAACTCTCTATGATGACCCTGTGCAAACGGGCAACTGGTCAAAATGTCAATACAACCTACATCAGAAAATATATGGCCACTCTTCTAAATCCGTTAAGTTGTGACAATAACAAGACAGAAAAACACGTTTAAAAGTGCAAGGTATTGAAGTTAAACAAATTGTTGCAGAGTCTCTCACAGTGGCCATATATTTTCTGATGTAGATTGTATTGACATTTTGACCAGTTGCCCGTTTGCACAGGGTCATCATAGAGAGTTAAGATTTGTTCTATCTTCTTTTATTTAACACTAGCTTTCATACAATATGCTACTTGACCCCCGGTTCCATTTGCCAATTTGAGTTGGACCCCGCCTGGGACCCTGCGAGTGCCCCGGGGGCAACATTTTTTTCATTCAAAAGGTGGTGGGCTCCCAACACTACTTTGATATGTATTCGCTGAGTTTCCTTACCTGACCGTTTCCGCCAAATCTGACCCGGAAGCTGACTTTGTAATGTATAGTATGGAGCTCAATTTCGAACTTTTCACGCTTATATCTCTGCAACGGTTGCGATCGAGGATGTATCACTTTTCGTGTTATGTTCTTTTGGGACAAGGTATCCAACGACCATAGTCTCGACTCGAAGTTAGAGTCTCACTTGGATAGGGTCCCTCGTGAGAGGCAAACATACTATAAGGATATAGGTAAGAGTTTCCTATCATTCTTGAACAAGATATTGGTGAAGGTTGTGTTTCGCATCATTAAGAAATACTTCGCAATAAATGTTGGGGAGGACGACAAAAAAGTTTAATAAAATTTTCTAAATGAAGTGTTTTGTAGTTTACTATTCTTATTTTAAACTTAAAATTTTCAGTGATTGTAAGCATGCACACCATAAGCTTTTCCAACACAGAAGAATAGTTACATCAACACCGCACACGGAGTTTTTTAACACCGAAATAACGTGTCCTAGTAACACAGAAGTGGAGTCGAATAACACCAAAAGCAGTGTTAATCTGCTGGTCTGACCTTGAATTTTAACATAGAGAGTGTTGAATTAACACCAAAACCTTGTTACTTATACGGCTTTGACCTTGAATTATGACACGGATTGTATGTTAAAGTAATAAGGGTATGATATAGAAATAACACAAGACTGTGTTACACTGATACTTGACATGGTGTAATATTAACACTAAATAATTAACACACTGCACACTGGGTACTTTACAGTACTGTAACGATGAACAAAATTAAAAGAACTTATTTCAACATTAATTTTTCTTTTATTAGTGTCTCGTACATTTTCCCACTAACTTATGTGCTCATTTCGCAGGGCACTTTGACAACAACGTCAGTAAAGGAAAGTAATTGCCAAAGAAATAGCACTAACGGAATTTTTCATAAATGCTTAACAAACAAACAAACAAATTCTTGACAATGAAACAGAGCAAAGAAAGAGCTTCTCTTTCCTGAACGTTAATTAAAATGAGTGCAGTGGTTTTGTGTTTGTGTGCACTCGACGTGAAAGAATAAAGGATATTGCATTTTGTGAACTCGGAGAGGCGTCATCTTTGATTCTATTTTATTTATACCCCCCTGGTGCCATCCTGTGCTTTGGAGAGACTTCTGCCTGGAGAAATAGAACACACTGTATGACGAATATCATTTCGGAAGATAGAGCAAACAAAAAAGATTTGTTACCTATTCCCTTTGGTTATAATCTGTCTGAGTGAACAACAGTAGCTACAGAGGTACAGAATATTTATAAAGAACATCCACTGTTTTTCTCTTGTTCAGTCTAGTCTTACGAACAATCTGCGGTGCGTTTAGAAATCACATACCTAAATCGAATGTAAGAAATGAAACACACTACACGGAAAGGAAATAAATTGTTCTTTCTAATTTTCACAATAATGTTAGAGAAATCTTTTTGAAGTTTAGCAGATAGAAAGTAGAATAAACAAGTACCAAACAAAACTTAATGGGCCTTATGCAGAGTCGTTTTGTCAAGTGATTAGTGCCATATTAAAGAGGTCGACTAACATATGTTTCCTGCAGTAGTCAGGCCTTTAGTATGACGCTAACCATACGCCAAAACGACTCTGCATAAGGCGGAATATTTCTAAGCAAAATTGTAAACTGCTAAAAGAAATGTGTTGTGGTAACGAGCTGCTGGTGAGCGTCGCTGCTGTATAAACAAAGGACAGGTAACTTGCACTTTGAGTACCACTCTAACTTAACGTAACTTTCCTGTTTCATTATATGAACGTCTCTTAAACGTACACTAGCTGAACGTAGCCTTCCTGTTTCAATATACAAGCGTCTTTTGAACATACACTCGAGCTTAACGTAACTCCTGTTCTATTATATAAGCGTCTCTTGAACGTACACTCTAGCTTTCCTGTTTCATTTCATAAATGTCTCTTGAACGTACGCTCTAGCTTAACTTAACTTTCCTCTTTTATTATATAAATGTCTCTTGAACATACACTCTAGCTTAACGTAACTTCCCTGCTTTATTATGACTCTAGCTTAACGTAACTTCCCTGCTTTATTATGTAAATGTCTCTTGAACGCACACTATCTTAATGTTATTTACCTGTCTACTTATATGAACGTTTCCCGGAAGTTTATGCGGTTCGTATCCCATGTTAAGCAGTAGATCGAGGTCTCATATAGCTTCGGTGCTGAAAGGGACGCTAAACTGAAATCCAAATCCAAAATCCTAGTTATTATGAACATCTTCAATAAACTACTCTAACTTAACTTTCCCGGTTAATAACATTAACGTCTTGAACATTCTACTCTACTTTAATATAACTTTTTATTAATTATAAATATCTTGAACATGGTACTCTAACTTAACGCTTAACTCTAATACAAACGCTAGAATGTGCTGCTATAAGTTGATGTTCCTTCTTTCTAACCACATAAAGTTTTGAATGTGCCACTTCTGGTTAGCTAACTTCCCATTTTAATTGTACAGTATTAACATTCTGAATGTGTCACTCCAACTTCCATTTCTAATTACAAAAAACATCTTGAATATGTTATTTTAATGTAATTTCTCTGTTTTAGTACATATAAGGGTGTCATGAATATCCCACTGTAACTTCCATGTTCATGAAGCATCATGTTATATTAAGCTTTCCTTTTCAACTTAAATAATAGACTTAAGTGTAGAGATACAGTTAGTCTAGTGGTTATAGGGTTGAACTCACATCAACCTGGTCCAGGGTTTGATCCCCGGCCAGTGATTCTCAATTTTCGGCGTCTACCTAGCATCGTGAGGCAAATTGTGGAGTCATTTGAATGAAAGACACGACGTCCATTAGGTCTGGAAAGCTCCCGATATGGTGGTTAGTGACAAGGTGACGCAGCGCTAGTTCAGCCAGTCGTTGATAGATGGCGTTGGAGCGGCTCAGGCCCTCAAATGGGTTGTTGCGCCAAGTGGTTTCGTTTAATAGACAAGAGATAAATTCACTCGTTTAATAGACAAGAGATAAATTCACTCGTTTAATAGACAAGAGATAAATTCACTCGTTTAATAGACAAGAGGTAAATTCACTCGTTTAATAGACAAGAGATAAATTCACTCGTTTAATAGACAAGAGATAAATTCACTCGTTTAATAGACAAGAGATAAATTCACTCGTTTAATAGACAAGAGATAAATTCACTCGTTTAATAGACAAGAGATAAATTCACTCGTTTAATAGACAAGAGATAAATTCACTCGTTTAATAGACAAGAGATAAATTCACTCGTTTAATAGACAAGAGATAAATTCACTCGTTTAATAGACAAGAGATAAATTCACTCGTTTAATAGACAAGAGATAAATTCACTCGTTTAATAGACAAGAGATAAATTCACTCGTTTAATAGACAAGAGATAAATTCACTCGTTTAATAGACAAGAGATAAATTCACTCGTTTAATAGACAAGAGATAAATTCACTCGTTTAATAGACAAGAGATAAATTCACTCGTTTAATAGACAAGAGATAAATTCAATCCCAAAATCCTTGATTCGGAAGCCTCTAAAAAAAAGTCAAGTTTCGTGAAACAAACAGCATATGTATTCGGAATGATATGCAGAATGATAAAAGCGAACGAAGAGATGCTTCAGTAATCAGAATAGATAATGCTTTTACAATTGAATAATCCGTTATTAACGTATAAAAACAACAGTCTTTGTTCAGCGACTATTAGAATGGCAAATGTCAACAAATATTATTGGAACAGTTATTCAGCTAGCTAATTTCGAATTTTTGTTCGGGTAACGAGTTTTTAAAATTAATCAAATAATGAATATTTGAGTAATAAAATATTAAGCTTTCTTATGACTACTCGGATAGTTTCCTCAAATAGTAACATAACTTTCCTGTTTCATTATATAAACGTTCTTGAATGTACACTCTAGCTTAACGTAACTTTCCTGTTTCATTATATAAACATATCTTGAACGTACACTCTAGCTTAATATCTTAACGTAACTTTCCTGTTTTATTATATAAACGTCTCTTGATCGTACGCTCTAGTTTAATAGCTTAACGTAACTTTCCTGTTTCATTATATAAACATATTTTGAAAGAACATTCTAGCTTAACTGAACTTTCCTGTTTCATTATATATAAACTTCTATTGAACGTACACTCTACCTTAATGTAATATACCTTTCTACTTATATGAACGCTTCCTGGGTGTCTTTTGGTTCGTATCCTATGCTAAGCCTCATATAGTCTCATAATATAGCCTCGGTGCAGAAAGCGATGCTGAACTGAGTTATCAGACGGATTGTACTGCTCTGAGTTAAAAAAAGAAAAAACTGATGATCGGAAAAGAAAATTACAAAGCCTATTATGGCTTATGTGTAAGACATAGCTGAAAGATTAACATACTTGATAGTAGAGGGCGCTCAGCACTAGCCCTCGATGTAATCACGTTTCTTTTCGAGCACTTGTCACACCTGTAGATGAGATTTACCCTACCGATTGCTCAGAAATCCGTGTTAAGTTCTTGTGACACAGACAGTGGTTTTGACATAATTACATTTCAGATTATGGGTCAGTCATGTTCTGCTTTAGAGCAGGAAAATTTGAAAGTCACTGGGAGCTAGATTAGGGGTGTAGGGGGAATGCTCGAATCGTTCCCAGTGTTAACGCTGAATACACTCAGCAGTTTTTTTGGTGCTGAATGGGGTCTCGCATTATCATCCAGAAGAATCACGCCATGGCGGAGAAGACTAAGATGTTGTTTTAACGCCTGGTACGTCTCAGAATATAGTGCAAAAAACTTTCGTGACGAAGGAATTATTTGAATTTCTTCGTTCGTGGAAAATATCCGTGGTTCCATTTCGTTAATGGAATTAATAGATGCGATATTGTTTTCTCTCTAGTCACTACCCTGTGATGAAAATCGTTCTCCTCCATTGCGTAACGCTGCAGAATATTTAGTGACTTTAGGCATTTTAATTGTCTTGTGGTTTTTGGATAGTGACCGTGGCACTCATTTTGCGCACATTTTTCTGTGGTTAAGGACACCATACCATATTGTAGTCCCAGCTCAGCTGATATTGAGCGTAATGTTCTTCTGTCTACACGAACATAGTTTACGTCAGTGGTTGAAGTACTGGGGTTACCGTTGTGTCCATGGTTGTTATTAACAATACTGATACGTTCTTCTTTGAAGGTACGACACCATTCTGCTGCCTTGAAGTTGAGCCCTGTCCATGCACCTCCATAGTCTGCCTATGAATGTCAACAGGTATAGTGTTTTCAGTCCACAGAAACCGCACTACAGACCTCACTTCCATTCTTCATCAATTTTCCAGACGAATCACCGTGTCATATGTCCGCTTCTCGAGTATACATGGTCAGAATCGAATGACCTCAAATCTACAGCAAGACAAACATGTTATTAGTCTACAAAATAAATTTTCAGTAAGTCATGATGAATAACACGTATGCTTTATAACGTTTTTCTTTTCGACCATCCCACGTAACGGATAGCACTGATAACACTTTACTATAAACCCTATAACAACAGTAACTATCTTAGGAAATATTCCCTTTGAGTCTTTTGTACTATCACTTATGTTAATAGCTGCCCTTTCCTCAACTCTTAGTTTGAATCTTCTGCAAGGGCGCCGATTTCTCTGTAAATTTGGGGGGCCATTCAGATGCAGAAGGTATATATATGAAGAGTTTAAGACAAATTGCACTAAAATTATGCCAAATATTGCATATTCATAAATACAATAGGGGGACCCACATGAGCTTTGGGGTTGCCCGGGTCCCCTCGGCCCCCCAGGATCGGCGCCCTTGATCTTCTGTGACGAAGTAAGTTATAACACAAAATACTATTTACTCAAATAAGGATATAAACCAGAGCTTACGCGACATTCCTTGTGCGATAACCGTATATGCGTCATTAGTTACTTAGAGATTAAATTTATCTTTTAATACTGCATGAAGCAATGTGACATGACTTTTCGTATGCCAAAACTCTTTTGTGCACCATTAGTAACTTACAGGATTGAGAATTGCTTGAAGCGATGGATCGTGACGTTACTTCATAACATGTATTACTTATAATCCATGAGAGTCTGGGATGCACAACATCATATACGTGGGTTTTCTTGGAGTCATCTCGGTTCCTCCCACATCCTCATTCTACCAATTCTTTCATAATCATTGAGTCATTCATCATCCTTCTCCCTTAGCCTAAGAGCGTAATCGTACGACGTTAAACATAAATTTAATGTTTTTGTTACGTTCATTGTTGTAATGGCCTTTTTTGTTAGATTAGTCACGGTTCGCCACTCTTAAATTGGGAATATTTAATGCGTAGAAAATTTCAGGTCTGTCAGTTCTGTTTTTATACGTGGTTTTGACACACAAAAGGTTATTCACATGTTGTAGATAACATCTTACGTTTTGAAGGGAGAATATTTTTTATGTATTTTTCCTTGAAGAGGGAAAAATAAAATCTCCGATCTCGTATTAGGATTTCTTTTTTGGAGGGTGCTTCGTACCAATAAAAACATAAGTAGAATCGAGAGAATATCCACTCGAAGCTGTCAGGAAGAATTTTTCAGAGCCAAACGCAGAAGGGAACAGAGGCGGAAAGAGGTGAAAACGTGCTGGGTGGACGCTGAGGAGAAAATTGGGGCTAAGTGAGGGGCAAGGGGGGTTGGACATTAGAGACCGCGCGCGTTCCTCGTCGACGTTCCAAGTTATTGGATTTCTCGAAGCTAAATCGTGGACAGCATTTCTTTGTGGTCGTCTGCAAACCGCTCCCTTTGGTTGCTAACGGACGAAGGAGGGTAGTTCGGCATGCATTGAAACCAATAATCTTTCATTTCGTTCCTGTATGATATGTTTGATATGCTTTGTGTGTGAATTCCTTTGATAAATCTATTTTCTTTAGTGCAGTGATGGTCAAATGGCAACCCGCGGGCCAGATACGAGTCGTGAGTGTGCTAATCTAGCCCGCGAATAATTTTAAAAATGTTTTTGTTCTTTTTAAAGAGTTTAGTTTACCAACCAAAACTGCTTTATGCAATGTTTTTCAAAACAACATCGACAACGTTTGGAAAGTGATTCCTGATACCAAGATAAAACAAGAACTATAGACCAACCTGGATGCGCAAATGCTTCCTTTCGGAATTATAGGCTGCCGAAAACATAAAAAAATGAACTTTAAAGGTCCATAGCTCCAAAGCTCCTTTAAAGGTCCATAGTCAGGTCAAGACTTCACTTAAGAACTAATATCTGCCTTATCCAAAAATCAATGTTTCAGAATCCTAAGATACTTCTTCAACCATTTTTAGAGGGAGTATGGCTACGGGTATATAATTTGAAGTACTCACTAACTACGTCTATAAAAAACTATTGCAGAAGTACTGCAGGATTCTGAAACATGGATATTTGGATAGGACACATACTAGTTCCTAAGTGAAGTCTTGACTCGACCACGGTAGATCTCATAGTATTAAAGGTATGGATCTTTAAAGATTTTTTTTTCATGTTTTCGGCAGCTTATAGGGGAGGTCAGTTGAATGTGAGCACAGTTAATGAAAATACTAATATATCTCAAAAATGATGTTTTACAAAAAGTAAAAAATCTCACCAAAAGAAAGCCTAATCTTTTTTCTATAAATCCTAAAAAGTGCAAGGTTATATACCTACTTTTGTTAGTGAGTAATAAACAGGTTAGTAAGGCAGATGCGCTGTGCTCATATTTTCCGTAGTACAAGGGTAATATGAGCACTTCGTAGGGCAAATATGAGCAGCATATCTTTTTTAATATTTTCACATAAAATACAAAGCAGATACAAAAAATACACAAAAGAAAAAAAATAAAACGTAAATTATTAGAATAACGAGCAAAAAATAGTTGCACATGCACGTTAAACACAGTTTATTTCAAGAGTCCTGTCTATTGGTTTGACGTAAATAACAAGGCACTAAATATGCTACAATAGTCACAAAGAAAGAACTCAGGACACTGAACGTTTTCACAAAGGACATGATACCACTTGGCACATATCACATACTTGATCCATTCTATCCTTTTAGAGTCTTTACTAAACTTTCCTTCACAAATATGGAAAATACTATCACTCTCCTCACACTGTGTGGATGAGCCTGTCCTCTTTCTTGGCGTAGCAATTCTGGTGTCTTCTTCAATAGAACTATTATTATCCACTTCTGCTTTAGATTTATTTAAGGGTGTCTTCTTGTTCACCTTTACAGTAAATTTTCCTCTTCAAGTGCCTTTGGACTGAAGCTTTGTTATTAATTGTCTTCATGTAAGTTCTCGTGCTTTTCATCTATGTCTTGCTTTTTTGTTGCATTGCCTCTGAATAGTAGGCAGAGGGGGAAAAAATGATTTGACAATTTTCTGCGGTGTTTGAGGAACTTGTTTAATAGTGTTTCCCGAGGCACTTGATGGTCCAGGGTGAGGTTCAGTATTTGCGAAACTGACAAGTTCTTGGCCTGTTGATGTATTTGTTGGCTATGTGTGCACCATAGCAACATTAGGTAGTATAGAAGAGCTTGTTGAGTCATTATTACCAGAAGATGACCTTAAAGTGTCTTGAGAATGAATCGGGAGAATAAAGTATCGGGATAATAATTCTCTGCAATATAAGCGTAATCAGGAATAGCATGTACATCTACTGGCCACAGTCCAGTTGCTTTAAATACACTCGAAGCAACTGCAACAATAGCGATCATTTTAGAAAATTCTAATTTGATAAATCCCCTGCTGTTATGAACTTGAAGATTGTACAATTTATATAATCAATGTTATTGCAAATTATTTCATACTATTTGTCATATGTTATACTATTTCTCTGCAAAAGCTCCTCATGTTCATTTTTCTCACTACTTTCAAAAAATGTGCGTGCCCATACTAAACTGAATTCAAAAGCTCATATTTCACCTACTTCTAATGATATTTTAACGTGTTGTAGTTGGCAACTCTGTTTATAAAAAATAAGTGTAAAGAAGATTGGCATTGTGTTCCTAGACAGAACTGACTATAAATGCAGCGAAAGAACTTAGGCTCCTCTCTGCAAACTCATGAAACTCCAAACAATGCTAACAACTTCGTTGTTTTCCTCTTGCGCAAGGAATGTGTGCGCGGTGTGAGTTTAAGCTTCGTGCTGCTCATATTTCCGGACTGCTCATATTAAACTGACTTCCCCTAACTCCGAAAGGAAGTCACGTTGGTCTATACTTTTTGTCTTATCTTGGTATCAGGAATCACTTCTCAAACGTTGTCGGTGTTGTTTTTGAAACACCTTGTATATTTACTGTCAATCTGTTTGTTCTTCCGCTCGGGAGATTAAAAAATCTCAAGAATTAGATGGATCATCATGGAATTTGGTTAGGTTGTAAAAGTTTAGAATTTAGTTCGTTGAAACAGATGGTATTGAAACCACATGGGAACCGTTTCGGGTTTCATTTTAATCATTATAGAGCAAAAATGGTAACAGAAAGGAAGAAGCAGTTTCCTGCAATCATTAAGCATATGAAGAATATACTTCATCTCGATCCTTAAATCTCTACTAAAGCCGGAAGTGGTAGAAATCTACTACATCTTCCGGTTTCAATATTGATCTATAACGTGCCCCACATAAAAGCAGAAAATTTGGATTTTCTACAATAAGAGCGATTGTATGTGCAATAATGTGTGTTATGTGCAGTTGTATAGTTTTGTGCTGTTCCATTATGTATATTACGTATGTGTACCCAGATGTTCCAAGACATTAACACAGTTTTCGGTGATCACGAATGAACATGGCAACAAGACGGTGCTAAGGCCCATACAGCAATCGATACTGTGACATGGATAAGAATTAATACTCCTGACTTCATCGAACCTAACGACTGGCCATCTAAAAGTCCAGATCTCAACGTGATGGGTTATTGCATTTGGGGTATACTGCTACGGAAGGTTCAAGAACACAGGAGAGCCATCACAAACACTGATGGCCTGAAAGCTGTACTGACAGACGCCTGGAACAACGTTACACTTCAAACTATCCAGAATGCCACCGGAAATTGGTTACAACGTCTACGCCGCTGTGTGGAAGCCAAACGGAATCATTTTGAGCACTTGCATTGATTATGAACATTCAAGTGACAGTGTCAGTAAAATATAAATGAAAATACGTGTGTCCACCTCATATTACAGAATCTACAATAAATTTCCTGGTTTTTTGTGGGGCACCCTGTAGTACACAGAGTAAAAACGATCCGAGATAGCTAAAAGCATGGAAGTTTGCCGGAATCGTAATACTGCAAACTATGGATGCGTCAAAATATCAATTAATACTTTCGACAAAGTGTATACATTCCACTATCTAGGATCAGTGTTAGGAGACCAAACCTATATCCACGAAGAAATCAAATGTCGACTGAAAGCAGGAAATCCATGTTATTATTCAGTTCAAAATCTTTTGTCGTCGCGAATTCTGTCGAGTAATTTGAAGCTTAAAATAAAACGATAATCATGCATATTGTGCTGTACGGTTGCGAAACATGGTCGCTTGCTCTGAGGGAAGAATGTAGACTTAAAGTATTTGACAAAAAATCTTGAGACGAATAGATATTCAGACCCAAGAAAAATGGGAAGCGAGAATGGCAGAAACTTCATAACGAAGAACTGCATAATTTATACCGTTTATCAGACATTGTTAGAGCCATCAAGCTTAGGAGGCTCAGGTGGGAGTTGATGTAGCCAGAATAGAAAAAAGTAGGAACTCTTTGAAAGTTTAAACTGGAAGACCAATTGGAAAACAACCATTAGGAAGATCTAGACGCACATGGGAGGATAATATTAAGATAGATCTCGCAGAAACAGGGATACAAAGTAGAAACTGGATCCAGTTGGCTAAGGACAGAAGTCAATGGAAAGGTTTTGTGAACGCGTCATTGAATCTTCGAGTTCCATACGACATAGGGTTAGTTAGTTAGCGAAAAGTCGCTTTCCGAAATCGATTTAACGGTCTAAGAATTTGTACCGTCTTCTTTCTTAAACCGGAGATTGTAGAAATCAGTCACTTCCGGTTTTAACGTTAAACGTTAATAGATAACGGGAAGGGGTTTTCTCAATCAATTAAACGTCCTTATAATGTATTCCATCTCTACTCTAATCTCTCTACTAAAGCCGAATGTGGTAGAAATCCTACTACTACTTCCGGTTTCAATAACCATACGATAATTATTGAAAAAATACCACACCATAAAACCAAACTGCTTGATGTGGTGTACACATGACACTGTTACTTGTTTTAACTCCACATATAACAGAAAGACCATAGCTTGCCATCATAACATACTTCAATGGAGACTTAATTTTTAATTGTAAAACGAACTGTTTCTATAATCTTTAGGTTACTGAAGCCATATTGCAAGATAAGGCAGTTGCATAGATTAGAACAAAATTAGTGGCAACACTTCTCACGTAAGAGGACTGTGTCGCACTCGAGTTCTGTATAGCTGATAAGGGGATTGAGGCGATAAAGTGTGCGAGTGGTAAGGACTGTTTGTTATTCAGTTAATAGCTGATAAGGGGATTGAGGCGATAAAGTGTGCGAGTGGTAAGGACTGTTTGTTATTCAGTTAAAAGCTGATAAGGTGATTGAGGCGATAAAGTGTGGCGAGTGGTAAGGACTGTTTGTTATTCAGTTAACCGCTGATAAGGGGATTGAAGCGATAAAGTGTGGCGAGTGGTAAGGACTGTTTGTTATTCAGTTAATAGCTGATAAGGGGATTGAGGCGATAAAGTGTGCGAGTGGTAAGGACTGTTTGTTATTCAGTTAAAAGCCGATAAAGTGATTGAATCGATAAAGTGTGGCGAGTGGTAAGGACTGTTTGTTATTCAGTTAATAGCTGATAAGGGGATTGAGGCGATAAAGTGTGCGAGTGGTAAGGACTGTTTGTTATTCAGTTAAAAGCCGATAAAGTGATTGAATCGATAAAGTGTGGCGAGTGGTAAGGACTGTTTGTTATTCAGTTAAAAGCTGATAAGGTGATTGAAGCGATAAAGTGTGGCGAGTGGTAAGGACTGTTTGTTATTCAGTTAAAAGCCGATAAAGTGATTGAATCGATAAAGTGTGGCGAGTGGTAATGACTGTTTGTTATTCAGTTAAAAGCAGTAGTGCCGTTAAGTACAAGAGAAAAGTCAAAGTACCGTACCAATACTATGTTTCGGGAAGACGAACAACGTGCGTGAATCAAGATTGAAGTGCCACTTAGCCGCAGTGCACAACAATGTTTTCAGGAACTTCGTGACTACCAGTACCGGATTTACGTATAAGCTAAACAAGCTATATCTCTGGGCCTCACTCGCTTGGTGGCCCAAAAAGATTTAAGAAAAAACTGATTGTAATGTAATTTCCAAATAACAAGAAAAAGCAAATAAGATAAAACGCACATACAACAATGGTCTTTTGTAGACTTTTATGAAGCAAGTAATATGGTACTATTTCTCAGCTCCACTTGTAATGAGGCCTCTGTTACCCTAGAGACCTGCACTGGCCGAATTTTTCTGCTCGAGCCCAATCCAGCCCGAATGTACCTAGGCCCGGCCCACCCTGGGCCCGTAAAGTTTTGGAGATTTTCGGCCTGAGCTCGGCCCGGGCCTAATAAATTTTATAAGTTTTTGGCCCGACCCCGGTCCGATAATTTTTTAAACAAATTAGCTCGAGCCCCAATCTTTCTCAAAATTTAGTATTCAACTTGACCTAACCCTCAGAAACATTTTCTAAACTCTGGTTCACAACCTGACGCTTCCCTCCCGAATGGTACCATTACCTCCTAGAACTTTGCCTGTCATCGAGAGGAGAAAAACTCCATTTCCTGTAACAAAAATCTAACTTAATTGATTTTTAGCATAAAGTGAAGATGGCAATATTGTGTAGCGACAGGCAAAACATTCCCACCCCTTCTTTATATATTTTGAGTTCAGTGAAGGTCAAGGTCAGAGCTCAATTTACCGCATAATGCCTGCAATCCTCTTATAGTGAAAGTGGAGCCGCTAAGCAACAAAAACTGTAAATAACTATTGCATTCTTTGTAACATTTTTCACGGGTACACTTCTTCAACGTTTGGCCTTATTCCAATTATCGTTTAACGAAAGTCAATAATTATTAAAGAATTGCAATTAATCGGTCCCAGCGCAGCCCGACCTGAAGAGAAATCAGTGTTGGCCCGCGGGCCGGGCCGGGCTTCGGGCCGAGCCTGGCCTGTGCAAGTCTCTGTTACCCAACCCTGCTTAAAATGGAGCCACCGTTTCCCAGCCTTGCTTGTAATAGGCCCCTGTTTCCATGTAGATATCAATTAGATCCATAAATTAAAATATACCATATATTTACAACGATAGTGTGTATTTTTGTTTGTACTTCCAAATATTGTTTCTGTTTACTGGCAAAAAGGGCTATTTAAAAGGCACAAACTATTAAGAAGAAGAAGAAGAACAAAATATATGAAGAAATAATTTAAATATTTGTATTATACAAGGACCTTATAAAATAGAGGATCTTGAAGCCATACTTCACAGCTTCACCATCCCTACTCTGCCCACTCCGCCCAATAAAATCGCAATGTTTTGAGCCAATAATCATGGTGGAAACGAAAGTAACCAATCAGACGATGGCGGAAACGAGAGTAGCCAATCAGACGTGTCTATGCTCGTTTTTTTTTTTTTTTTTTTTTTTTTTGGCTTCATTGATTTAATAGGATGAAGATACATATGGGCAGATCCTCTATTTATAACATTCTTGGTATTATATAGAAATATTTCTTATTTTCGTTGCTACGGCAACTTGTTTATCTGTTTGATGTCGTTGATATGGTAATGTAGAAAGATATAGAACGAAGAACCATATTGTTATAATTGGATGTATATTATTTTAATGTGACAAATAAGGTATATGTGGAATAATATATAATCTAAAACTGCATAACTGAGGTGCAATTCATTTGTGATCTCGTGAACTTTATTTGAATCAAGGAAAGTAACGAAGAAATAACGTTACATATTCAAACCTAAAAAACGGCGACATTTTGTCGCTGAAAAAGAAAGCTTGACGTATAAAGGGCCCCTTTTAATAGCTTAGGGATCCATCAAATCTAAATCCGGCACTGGTGACGACATTTTTGCCAAAATGAAGGATATACTTCGTGCAAAGAGCTCGATACAAGACAAGCCATCGTCCGTGCCATATTGCGATTTCTCCGAGATATCGACAGAGATTGACGGACTGGAGATGTATGACGCCTTCCACACGTGTGATAGAAGGTGATAGAGATAAGAGACGATTACATTGAAGAAATATAACAGCTTTTCTGTGCATAAAACCAAATACGAATTAGGGGGATGCGGTGGGGGGTCCCTGGTTCGATCCCAGCTCGCGCCGTATGGACTTTGTGATGGGTAAACACCGTGCTCGTGGGTTTTCTCGGGTTCTCCCGTTTCCTCCCACTTTCTTCATTCCACCGTTTCGTTTGACGGCTAATGACCGTCTCCTTTAGCCTAACCGGCACAACAATGGGACTGAAACTCAAAGATTTCATTTTCAAATACGAATTATAACAATATCTTCATTACTTTTCATCCATCTCTTGTGGTATTTGTCAGATGTTTAGATAAAATGCGGTTTCATAGAGTTACTTTCAAGTGTTCGTATTTGGCTTAGACACATTAAACAAAAAGAAAGAAAAAAGAGCCAGGATTTAGCAAATATGTGACTTACGCACACTGAGCAACCTTCACCTCAGAGGGTTGGAGAGGTGAATCATGCATGGGAGATGGAAGATAGCTCCCCAGGCCCGTAGCCAGCCCAAAAATGTAGAGGGGGGCCTGGCAGAAGTTAGGGCGGCCCGATCCAATCATATTATAGTTCCTCACCATATTATAGTTCATTTGCAAGCCTGCCATGAAAATGTTAGGGGGGCCAGCAAAATTTTAGGGGGGCTGGCCCCCCTAGATCCCCTCTGGATACGGGCCTGTAGCTCCCCAAGTATGGTTCTTATTTTGTTTCGGTCTGTATTGCATTATACATAGGCTAGCACTGCCTTCGTGAGTTTATTTATCTTCTACACGAACACTACACATTGTTCAGGCATAAAAGATGTGACTAACATAAACATGCATCTCGAAATTACCATTAGCTTGAGTTGAGTTGTTGATTTTAACGTCCCTTTCAGCAACGAGACTATATAAGACGGGACCTACTGATTAACCTGGAATCCGAATCACATGAGCTCCCACCGGGAATCGAACCCAAATTACCATTAGCATTTTACGTAAATGTGTACACCTCGTGAAGGAATTTGGTTTGTATGGCGTGATATTTTGTCAGGATCGAAACCGGAAGTGGTAGATTTCTACTACTTCTGGTTATAGTAGAGTGGTTAGGGGTGGATTGAATATGTTCTTGCATTGCACAAACAGTTTCTCGCTATCTATTACTAGTTTTACTGTATAGCGATCAACGTTGAAACCTGAACTGGTTGATTTCTGACATTTCCAGTTCAAATAGAGGATTAAGAGGTAAGAGGATTACCTTCTAGCAGAATGATCGTTGTTCACATGGGAATAATACGTTTGATTTTGGACATAAAGACACCAAAACTGTCATCACTCAACTTCGGACCCCAAAAAACTATGGATTCGACACTCATATCGGTCATATTCGATCATTTTTATATATGTCCCCCTCCCTCAAGTTGCGGATCTGAATCTGGATTTAAAAGGCATCAGAAGTGTTACTCTTCATCTCATCGACCCCGAAAACTATGGATTCCATATTAATATTGGTCATATCAAGGGAGGGGCTAAACCATATTTTGCCGTTTTATCCAGTGTAAAGCAGGATTGAAGCTAATTTTATCCAGTGTATACCTGAGCGTCAAGGGGGGGGGCTATAGCCCCTATAGCCCTCCCCTTGGATCCCCCACTGTATATATATATATATATATATATATATATATATATATATATATATATATATATATAGGGTGTTTCAAAACATCACCGACAACGTTTGGGAGGTGTTTCTTCCTAACACCAAGACAAGACGAAAAGTGTAGACCAACCTGGGTGCACAAATGCTTCCTTTTGGAGTTATAGGCTGTCGAAAACATGAACTTTAAAGATCTATAGCTCCAAAACTCTCTGACCTACCGGAGTCGGGTCAAGACTTCACTTAGGAATTAATATGTACGCATTCCGAATGTTTCAGAATCCTAAGGTACTCACGAAACAATTTTTATAGAGGGAGTTTGGCTACGGGCATATAACTGGAAGTACTCTGCAACTACCTCTATAAAAAATTGTTGCGGAAGTACCACAGGATTCTGAAACTTGGATAGGACACATACCAGTTCCTAAGTGAAATCTTGACCCGAGTACATTAGGTGCTATAGTTTTACGCTGTGGACCTTTTAAAGTTCATATATATATATATATATATATATATATATATATATATATATATATATATATATATATATATATATATATATATTCCCCTCCCCTTCGTTCTACCATAAAAGTGAAAAGAAAAACCATCCCAGGTCCGAACCTCATCTATGTTAAAACGTTGATCGAGGTCGGTCGGGTGTTTCAAGACTCATTAACTTACTTTCATTCGTATATATATATTTATTCTTAGAATGCTAAATAAATTACCCGAAAACCGCTTTTCACTATCTGTTATTGCTTTGGTCTATGCAGTGGCGTACCACACAAAACGTTGTAACTCGACTAACATTTGTACACTTTCTTAAAATAACTATAGTTGTGTAACAGAGAAATGATTGATGTAGTCTAAAGATTTAATTTTATCTTCTCACATGTACTCTTCTTTTCCTTATATAAAAAATTTAGTTCTATCAGATTTTCTGAGAATATATGTGGTAGTAATTAACAATTAGTTATCCTCTTCTTGTGTGCAAAATAGTACAGGTTTAACCCTTGCATTACCAACGGAGGTACTTTGTACCCACTACAGTATGTGTGTGTGTTTTGGTAATTACTCTTCCAATAGTTTCTTTAAAATTGTGAGAAAAAAAATATGTTATTGGCCAACATGTTTAGCTAAAGCGTATATATTATAGTAATGCAAATTGAATGTTAGCATGTCTCATAAATTAGCTTTTAAGTTGATGGGCAGAAAGTATCCCTCGCCAGCAGTGTGAGGATTCACACTACATAGACGTATTGCATGCCCCCCCTCCAGAATTAACTTTGGACCCCTCCCAACGAAAATTCTGAGTGCACTTCTGGGTTTATGTAAATCAATATGGAAACCATTTCCGGTTTGAATAGCGCCACCACTAACGAACTCAATCCCCCTCTGGTGCATGGGGTCCTTGGTTCGATATCCCATCTCGCGCCAAGTGAGCCTTGTGGCGGACTAACACCGTATATGTTGGTTTTCTCGGGGTTCTTCTCCCGTTTCCTTCCACTTTCTTCATTCCACCATTTCATTCATTTCTCATCATCACCGTCTCCTTTAGCCTAACCGGCCTAATCGTGGGACATAAAACTCAAAGATTTAATTTCATTTCATTTTTTAATTCTTAACTTTTTTCACCCTCTACATTTTATGAAAATTGATGGTTATCCATCAATTAGTTGTGGAGATTTTGTGTTTCCCGGATGGACTGATACGTAGAGTAAATATATAAGGGAGTTTTTGGTCACCAAACTCTTTGAAATGCAACAAAGAACTTGATATTAAAGAGTTATACAACAACAATGCGAAAGAATGAGTATAGTGGACAGCTCTTTTTCTTGTAGGTTGTTCGATTGTTGCGAGGATGGATTGACGGCCAGAGATATACTGTTATTGACTGTTAGCAACTCTCAGGGGAGATTAGTTCATGAAATCGGGTATTACTCAGAACAGCCACGTGATTCCTCCTGAGAGCCTATGTTTGGAGTTCCATAGAGTGAGGGGGAGGGATTTCTGGAGAAAGAGGGGGGTTCTTCTCTCCCTCTGTTCTTCTTCTTTACCAACAGACGTCATGTTTGCTCATCTGTTACCCTTGGGACGTGACCCGACCTGTTACCGACAAAGAGATACCTCATCTTCACGTTGTATGTAACCAATCAACAACGTTTGGTATAACATTCCCACATCTCTCTCTCGCTATCTCGTGAGTTTCTCTGCCATTATTTTAGTAGATATCCTCGCTTTCGTGTTTCATATTTCGAAAATTTCTCTTCTTCCTTCACTCAAGCGATGACGAACAGAGGTTTGTGTATACTTAGTGTTTTTTTTTTTCTGTTTCCCTCCGACGTTTCGTTGCTTTTGCTTATTGTTTTATGTGTGTGTTTTCAATTTTTTGATCTTCTCCTCATTTAAAATAAGACAGACAATTATTAAAAATTGTCTTTGCACTCGCATCAGTCAGTGTTGCTAGACCTTTCAACACTTTGAGATCTAGATGTTTATTCACTCACAGAGCCGTAGCTAGTGGGGGGGGGGAGGTGGGCGAGCGGGGCAGTCACCCTGGGCGCTGATAGCAAAAGGGCGACGAACGAGCAAGAAGAAAGGAAAAGTGTTAGAAATGTGTAAATGACGAATTGCCCCGAAAACGTATTGGCGCCCTATTAAATCAATATTGTTCGGTTTGCAAAGAAATAGTATTGCTACTTAGAAAAAAGTTATTATATACAAAGCCGGATTTAGGATTCTCTGAGGGGGGGGGGGGTGGACCAATAACTACTAGTACATTTGATTTAAATTGAGTTTTTAAAATACCTTTAGGCATCTGTGATGTGAATCAGGAATTCCTTTGGAAATGCTAAGTGTTAAACTATTGATTTTGCAAAACTCACTGCTAGCTTCTCGCTGTAGGTAGTGTATATTTACAACGAAGGGGGTTACATGTGCACCTCTGCGCCCTCCTAAATCCGGCCCTAATTATATATCATTTCTTAATGACGATATGATATACAAGGTGCGGAGTAATAACTTATAGTGTACGCAGGAGCGTTTTCAAAATCAAAAATGGTCAAAGTTTGAAATAAGTGTTTGTCGTTTTGATGGTGAAGAGTTTGCTTAGATAATGACATTTTTCTACCCAATCAAATTAATCATTACTGTGAGAATGAAGGCTTTGAGAAATTCGCAAAAAAAAAAAAAAAAAAAAAACCTAAATTATCGTTACACTTCACAAAATATTTTTTACCGTAAAAGAAACGTAATTAAAATGCTTATTGTCTAGTCACATTCAGAATAGAATTACAGAAGTTTACAATTACTACTGGAAATTAATGCTGTCACCCATTTTGAACATTTTAAAAGCACATAGTTTCTAATGTATTAAAGTTTCATTTCTTATCAATAGTACTAACGTTATAAATAGCTGTTTATTTCCGTAAGTGTTCTCCAAGTGGACTTATATACAACCAAAGGTAGTTTTGTCAAGTTTAGCAAAAAGTTGTTTGATTTTGAGTTTAACGCCCCTTTCAGCAGCGAGGCTATATGAGACGGGACCTACTGATTAACGTGGAATCCGAACCACATGAGCTCCCGCTCGAATCCGGGTCTCCCATACCAAAGGCGCGTACGCTAACCGCTTAGCCACGGAGGAGCTCTAAGTTTAACAAAAAAAAGTCCAAAGTAAGCCTCTTGAAAATAGCTCTTCTTTGTAAAACAATACATAATGATCGCTTTCGGCTGTTGCAATGGTCTGTCCAAGAAGCTTGATAAAAATTCGGCGTAGGTAGCTTAACAACAAAAGCGGCTTCTCTTAAATGTTAAAAATAGCTTAGTAAGGTGACTGTAGGGAGGCTCCAAATTCTACTTCACCCCGGGCGCCGAAATCTCTAAGTATGGTTCTGTTCATGATAGTCAGCTCTAGAAATGCAGCGTGTTTAGGCACATTACTCCAATTCTGAACTCGCTTTCCCCGTTATCCTCCAACTTTTAACTAACTTTTTCCTTTAATTTACAACTTTTTGTGCTATGTCTATTCGTTGCCGAATGGCTAATGTGCGTTAACGTTGACCATACAGTGTCGTACTTAGCGGTATTGATGTCCAATATGATCCATCAATTTAGAAATATAGGGTGTCCCACATGAAACCGGTACGTCTCTCGCACGAGATTCAAGTAACACCTTAACAACAACAATGACAATGAATAGATAATAGCAAAGTTAAACAGTTACCTGTTTATAAGAGATGCTGGAAGTGTACGCCATGGACATCCATGCATTGCTGACCTCGTTTGAGGACGTTACCAACAACAAATTGCAATTCTACAGGCGTGATATTAATTCCTCTAGTAATGTACCGTTTAAGATTGTCTATTGTGTGAGGATTGTCAGCATTCCTTGATGGAGCCACAAGTTGAGGTTGAGAATGTATTAAAGTTTCATCAGAATGATAGGTCTTAAGATGACATCACATTTTGAGGAGGTATGAATTTCAAATTGAGGTTGAGGAATGATGAGATTAAGGGCTTTGAGGTGGTCAAGTTGAAATTGACGAATCACGATATTTGGTTCCGTAAGATGGCTTCAAGTTGAAGTCATAACATTCTGTGAGATTGAGGTTGAGTGTCGTGAGATAACGTAATGAGATTGTGGTGAGGACCGTGAGATTGTGAAGTGGGATAGGGCTATAGCGTAAGAGCTTTACGAGGTGGCGTCAGTTGAAGATAGGGGGTATTTAAATTGCGTGAGATCCCATGTCGTTAAGAGTCTTCATCCCGGCGAAATTAAAATACCGCTAATTTTACAATAACTATGTGATATCTTCAAATAGATAAAAGATAACTGAAATATGGAACAAGAGCGCCCTAGACAATATTATTTTGCTTGAGGTACCGTTATCACAAGTCACCTAGTGGCTTTCCGTTTTCAGCTGTTTAGAAACGCGAAAATAAATGCCGATTTTCAAAATGGTTCGAAATCAAAAGCAGATAAGTGAGTCGTGATAACGGTTTCTGATGTAAAATAATATTGTCTAGGGCGCTCTTGTTCCACATTTCGATTATCTTTTATCTATTTGAAGATATCACATAATTACTGTAAAATTAGCGGTATTTTAATTTCGCCGGGATGAAGACTTAAGAAAACATTAGATCGATCTTTTTAGCTTTATAAAAATAAGGATTTAAATAATTATGCTAATGAGCTAAAATATTTTTATATGTGTGTTTTTAAAATACTGATAAGAGGTTAAAAATTGAAGAACGTTTGTTCTATCTCTAACTTGATTAAACTAGTTAGTCCATCTCTCTCTCTCTCTCTCTCTCTCTCTCTCTCTCTCTCTCTCTCTCTCTCTCTCTCCCTCTCTCTCTTTGTCCATTAGGTTGGTTGTTGTGACAGGTCGACTGGGGTTTTCCACGATGGAGAAACTAACTCTAGAAATTGGGCAATCCCCAAACGTCTCGTTCATTAATTTTGGGAGTCCTCCCCGAGAGGACAAGGGTCATGTCGCCTCTAACTTCTAGCGAAGCATTAGTCTTCTCTGAGGACATCTGTCCGGAGGCGGAAGAACCACATTACTTGAGCAGATGGTTTCGAACTAACATCGGAGCTATGATATATATGCGGATGAATTATTAGTCCCCTTTCTCATATGCAACACGCACATCTCTTTTATGCGTTGGATTACGCATATGAATATATTAGTAATATTTGCGTAAGATATGAGCCGATGCCGACATGAATGTGGGATATTTAGTGTGCTATTCAGATGAGTAAACGTATTGTATTTGTAGGTTAGCGTGCCGATGCACTAAGACTAAGAGAGATAGTAGTGATGATAATGAAATGGTGAACAGAAGGAAGTGGGAGGAAACAGGCGAACCCACGCACACGATGTTTGACCAGTACAAAGCCCGTTAACGGGAACTGGGATCGAAGCAGGGTCTCCTCGCATCACAGGTGGGCGCTGTACCACTGAGCTACCACGTCAAGGGTTGCCACCTCTCCAAAGCACTCTGGTCTTTGCATTCACCCACCAAATTAAAGAAAATTCTATTCCTGAAACAAAGTTACTACTTGCAAAATCTCTAATATTTCCTTACCTTGAATATTGTGATGTAGGTCTATCAGACTTAAATGAAGAATTAGCGCTTCGGTTACAACGTATCCAAGATGCATGCATTAGAGACCTGCACGGGCCGGGCTTGGGCGGGCCTACTCCGTTATTTCTTTGGGCCGGGCCGGGCCTGGGCGGGCCGACACTGTTATTTCTTTGGGCCGGGTCGGGCTTGGGCTGGCAGACACTGATTTCTCTTGAGGTCGGGTCGGGCTGGGGCCGATCAATTGCAATTCTTTAATAATTATTGACTTTCGTTAAACGATAATTGGAATAAAGCCAAACGTTGAAGAAGTGTGTCCGTGAAAATGTTACAAAGAATGCAATAGCTATTTACAGTTTGTGTTGCTTAGCGGCTCCACTTTCACTATAGAGGATTGCAAACATTATGCGGTAAATTGAGCTCTGACCTTGACCTTCACTGAACTCAAAATATAAAAAAGAAGGGATGGGAATGTTTTGCCTATTGCTAAACAATATTGCCATCTTCACTTTATGATAAAAATCAATTAAATTAGATTTTTGTTACAGGGAATGGAGTTTTTGTTCTCTCGATGACAGGCAAAGTTCTAGGAGGCAATGGTACCATTCAGGAGGCAAGCGTCAGGTTGTGAACCAGAGTTTAGAAAATGTTTCTGAGAGTTAGGTCAAATTTAGTACTAAATTTTGAGAAAGATTGGGGCTCGAGCTAATTTTTTAAAAAAATTATCGGGCCGTGGTCGGGCCCAAAACTTTTAAAATTTATCGGGCCCGGGCCGGGCTTGGGCCAAGAATTTTGAAAAACTTATCGGGGCGGGCCGGGCTCGGGCCAAAAATCTCCAAAACTTTTCGGGCCCGGGCTGGGCCGGGCCTAGGTACGTTCGGGCTGGATTGGGCTTGGGCCGAAAAATTCGGCCCGTGCAGGTCTCTAGCTTGCATACGGTTTGCTTAAACAATTAAATCTTTTAACTCCATACTACAGAAAGCTGGGCCTTCTGAAACTTGCCAATAGACGTTTCTGCATCGACTCACACTTCTCTTTAAGACTTTGCGCTTTCAACAACAATCTTTGCAGGGGCGGATCCAGGGGGGGGCGATCGGGGCGATCGTCCCCCCCAGAAGAGGAAACTTTCTTATTTTATATATATAAATAAAACCCATCTCAAAGTTCGGAGCCCTTAAAAGTAGCAGTATGACAACCCACCGCCCCCCAGAAGTCGGTCCTGGATCCGCTCCTGAATCTTGCAATTTTGGACAGTATACTTGGTAGTTTAGAAACACAATGATAGTTATAACATCAGAATAATATAATAACGTTATCCAACAACAAAAATTGGCAAATTCTTTAAATGTTCTTCTCGTCAAAGAAACCGCCCTTCGCCGTTATAACTCGTTTCACCAATCGGGGCATGCGTCTTTCAAGTTTTTGAAGATTTTCATCCGAATTATTATTCCAGGCGTTCTGCAGAATATCAAAAACATCATCAGCGGATGTTGGACAGTCTTTTCGTACACTTCTGCCAAACTCTTCCCAGAGAATTTCGATGGGGTTAAGATCTCGAGACTGGAGAGGCCATTCCATGATACAAATATCTCCTTTGGCTTGTTTCTTCTTAAAATAATTTAAAAAAAAGTTTTAACGTGTCCTTCGGATCAGTATCGTGCAGAAAAGTGATTCTGCAACCAATCAAATCAAATCTTGAGGGAATAGTATGGCTGCTTAAAATGGAATAATAACCATTTTTGTCCAGATTTCCTTGTATTTTGTGAATACAACCAACTCCAGAATTTGCGAAACACCTCAAAAGTATCACAGAACCTCCTCCATATTTTATTATCGGGGTTACATAGTTAGGACGCATCTTTTCTGTAACAGATCTTCGAACATAAACTCGGTGTCGTTGTCCAAAAACTTGAAATACACGTTTCTACTGCTTTGTTGTCCAATTTTTGTTCTTCAAGGTCTATTAGAGCCTTTATTCTTGTTTCCACTGAACTATTAACTGTTTCTGCACAGCAACTATTACCCAGAGAGCAGCTACTCTCAAATGTCGATTCACAGTAATAACTGAAATGTTTGTAGGGTGAGTATGATTAAATTCTGATTGAAGTTCCGCTGCAGTTAGTTTCAAATTTCTTTTGCTAAACAATACAGTAATATGATATTTCGTATGTAACATAATACGAGACATTCCAGTTTGATTTTTGCCCACGTTCTTTCGTCTTCGCTGAAAACGCTTGATGGAGTCACCAAAAGTAGATGGAGTCTATTTCAATTTGAAAGGTATTTGACGAATAGAAAAGCCCACATTATGACACGCAACGATTTCAACGTGTGCCTCTTCACACCTCTGTCCGTGATTTCTAACAATAACGGCAACAAAACCTCAGAAGAGGCAAAACATACACACAAACGTTGCTTAAAACGTCACGGTACTCTATCTTATAATATTGTTCACTAATTATGTAAACTTCTGACATTATTTGTGTCTGATAAGGACTGTATACTAAGGAATTATAATCCAGGGTAACTATAAAAAGGAATTAACTGCTAACGTTTAACTGTACTTCGACCAGACAAAATTATTGCATGATCCTGATCACGCTAATTTTAATTAAAATAATCGCCGACTTTACAATAATTCAATAATCTTTCTTTTTTGCTACATGTAAACATGTTACAAAAACGAAAAACGTCTATTATCCTCCTGAGACAACATTGAGACCTACACAAACAAAATATTTCAAATTGGTGGCTTTCCCTATCGAATATATATTGATTAGCTCATAAAAATGTTAAGTTGAAGCGCCTGTCCGAAAACTTAGACCGGCAGTGTATATAATATCAAATAACTTGCCTTACTTTCCAAATCCTGATGAGATACTTAATGGACAATAACATTCAATAACATTTGTACTTCACTATTATATGATAACGATAGAAGTTGCATCTTTTCTGGTAATGATAATAATTTAAAAGAAAAGAGAAAACACGAAAAAGATTTATATTGAAACTACGACACAGAGCACTTCCTTGTATGCTTGTACGATTGCTTAATAATACGAATCTCTCTCTATCTTTTTAGTACGGTTTTAATTGAAATAACGAGTACGTCATTTACGTAGGACGTGTTATGTTTTTCACTTAGCTTTTGATGAAACAAGAGTTTTTGTCTCACTTATTCATTTCTCCCTCCTCCCCCTCCTCCACCTTCTCCCGCCCCTGAGCAAGAGCATTACATATAACAGCAAAATAATAGAATTGCATTATTCAGTGTGGGTTGTTGGTTGTTACAGAAGAGGAAATATTGGACGCCATTTTTTCTCATTTTGCTTCCTAGGACTCGAAATGAAGACAAATTGTTTAACAGTTTATTACAAGCGAAGGACGAAAACTGAGTAGAAAGTGTTTTATCACTGTCGCTTCTTCTCTACTGGTACTGCACCGGTATGCTTGCAGTCACAGTGCGTAACGTTTTACAGCGCAAACCGGGTTTTCCTGTTTTTTATTTCTTATTTTTTTCGACTATTATTTTTCACCGGTTGTCGTAACGTGGGAGCAAACTAGAACCCCTCTTGCTCTTCCTCCGACGATCCGCCACTGCTATGACTTTTGTGTTGTTGAAACCCGCAGTTCTCGCGGATGTTCCCCCGTTTTTCCCGCGCCCCTCTTTCACCACCAGCAGGGTGCGGAGAGAAAGAACAGTTGCAGAGTGGACCATTTAGGAAATGTCAACCAATAACAATGTTACCAAACCGAATATATTTGTGCTAAATGCAGACCTCTATCTAGGGTTTCCTTAGGACATATTTAGTTTTTAGTTTTTAATATATAAGGACTTTAGGGTATTTTTTTAAAGGTAAAAACATAAATTCAAGGATACAGGGTCTGTACCAAAAGAAATTAACCAAATTACGAAAAAAAAAGTTTTTGTTACCGATTGGTCTAAATACTTTTATGAAATATTCTTGATTAGGATTTAGCCTTCTGGACTTTCGGCATCTATGGCCATGTTAGACCGTCACTAGGATTAGGATTAGATTTCTGGGCTTTCGGCATCTATGGCCATGTTAGACCGTCACTAGGATTAGGATTAGGAATTAGATTTCTGGGATTTCGGCATCTATGGCCATGTTAGACCGTCACTAGGATTAGGATTAGGAATTAGATTTCTGGACTTTCGGCATCTATGGCCATGTTAGACCGTCACTAGGATTAGGATTAGGAATTAGATTTCTGGGCTTTCGGCATCTATGGCCATGTTAGACCGTCACTAGGATTAATATTAGGAATTAGATTTCTGGGATTTCGGCATCTATGGTCATGTTAGACCGTCACTAGGATTAGGATTAGGAATTAGATTTCTGGGCCTTCGACATCTATAGCCATGTTAGACCGTCACTAGGATTAGGATTAGGAATTAGATTTCTGGGTTTTCGGCATCTATGGTCATGTTAGACCGTCACTAGGATTAGGATTAGGAATTAGATTTCTGGGCCTTCGACATCTATAGCCATGTTAGACCGTCACTAGGATTAGGATTAGGAATTAGATTTCTGGACTTTCGACATCTATGGCCATGTTAGCCTGTCACATATGAGGGGTGATGTCCCTCAGCGATTGCACTATCCGAAAGAAGGGAAGGAACAAAGGATGGAGGAAGTGGCCTGGGACCTGTATTTAGATACCATCCCGACATTTGCCTGGTGTGAATGAGGAAAACCCGGGAAAACCTTACTCAAGATGGCTGGCGTAAAAAGCTTTTACAGTTTTTGGACCGAGTGTCCCTAACGGGAATCGAACTCGGGATCGCTCGCTACAAAGTTGAGAGCGTTAGCGACTACGCTACGCGGGGTCACTCACAATGTTTTTCAAAGGAGAATCCTTGAGCGTTAATAAAATAATTACACATTTTGTACAGCGCAGATCTTCATCCGGAATGCCTTTCAGAACACGTGTCGCAAACGGTGTCCTTTTAGGCTGGTTGTTGGTAACTCAAGAAAGGCGACTGATATCAGATTTGGACTGTATGACGGATGGAGAACCGTTACTACATATATTTCCTGTCCAGAAATTCCCTCATGTGCAGTAGTATGATGAACAACTGATTTGGGTATGATCACTATCTCTGCGATTAACCTCGCACTCATAGTAGCCAGGGTTCTACGTAACTTCAGTCTCATTGTCGGGAGCTATAGAGATTTATGGGTCTCAGGAATGTAGCTCGTTCTCTGCGTTTTCTCTTGTCTTTGAACGCCTTATACCACCTGCACACTTGTACTTTCGATCAAGTCTCATCCTCATAGGTTTGCCTAAACTTGTATACGTGTTGGTAGAGGATTTACCCAGCTTGACGCAAAAGTTTATCGCGTACTGCTGCTCCGAACTGTGCTGCATTTTCTACCTCGACGTAACATCTTCTATCCTTGTTGTGATCCGAAAAGCTGCAATGTCGTGCAGGCAGCTGAGTTGGGTTTCAGTGTAAACTTCACATTCTCCATCAACTATCCCGCTCATTAGTGCTGATCCCTTTATGATCGATTTTGTGCACCTGGATCCTTGGGTCAGGGGTAATGATTTCTGGCCCTGAGTAAGTAGAAGAGGGATACCAAGGACCATCGTCTCTAAATTTGCTGGTGGAAACGTTGGACCGCTTTAAATTTGGAGAAAGAATGTATAATACGAAGGGAGTCCGAAAATAAGTTTCCCCAGGTAACTGCAGACAGCGGTAAAGATGGAAGACCGAAAATAGCATGTGGTATTAAAGATCAGACTTACATTTATTTTTCCACATAAGTACCCGTATCACGTACATTGAGACATTTGTCATCCGGATCTATAAGCTTCCAAAACCCTTCCAGGAAAAAATTAGGGCTCTGCATACCGAAGAAGCGTCGAACAGCTTCTGTAACTTCAGCATTGCTTTCAAAGCGCCTGCCGCGAGATTCTTCTTCAAAGTCGGAAACAGATGGAAGTCTGGGTGCGAGATCAGGAATGTATGGCGGATGGGCAAGGCGCTTCCACTCAGGAGTTGCAGTATGGTGTTCAATTAATACACAAGTAACACACTAAAGTGTGTATTAATTTTGTGTTGTTTCTACACTTCATACTTTCCTAGCCCTGTACCTCAGGGGTCAGTCGCAGCCAAGAGATCGGTGTATGAAATCCCTCGGGGCCCGGCCGGACGCAGCTAAAAGATTGTGGTAAGGAGCTCTTACGGCCCACCCGCAGTTTAGAGAGTTTAAGATAATTCTCAAGGCCGTAGAGCAGCAAGAGGTTGTGGTAAGGAGCTCTCAGGGCCTAGACGCAGCCAAGAGAGGGCAAGGTGATTCCCAAAGACCAGTGGAGCCAAGAGAACGTAGATGAGGTGACCATTCCCAATGTAGACTGATGCCTTCAAAGGTGTTGCTGCGTCTTGTATACCTTATATACTTGAGTCCTCGTAGATCCTCGTAATGGTGATGACATTCGTTCGTTTCCAGATCACATGTTGTTTGATTACATCCGTCGTCCGCTTTGTTGTTGAGCATGTGGACCGTCGTTATATGCAGAGGATATTATAATATATTTAACTTGTCTGTGCGTCCATCCGGAAGACACAAAATCTCAAGAACGCCATCGTCTTTGACCAGGATTTAGGGGATCAAAATTTAGGGATTAGGTAGATGGAAGATGATCTTTCTACGGGAAGTGGTAGAAATAAACTATTTCCGGTTTTAAAAATTACTATAGAGCTAAGGCGCTAATAGATAGCGGAAAGTCGTTTCCTATAATCGATTAATCGCCCCAATAATACATTTTAGTTCCATTTTTAACTCTACCGTAAGTGAAAGAAATCCACTATCATTTCCATTTTCGGCATCTGATCTGCATAAATAAATAATAAAAAAAAAACTTTCAGGAATAACGAGTAACTTTTATCTTGGAGTAGTTTAAGCGTTCTAAAAGTACGTATTCAAACCAGGATTAACAGAAATGAATCACTTCCGGTTTTAACGTTGATCACTATAGAGACGGTAATAAATAGCGAGAAGCAGTTTTCTGCAATTAGTTTAACGTCCGAAGAATATATGCCATCTTTATTCTCTCTACTAACAGCTACTACTACTTCTGGCTTCAGTATTAATTGGGAAGATGTTTACGCCATATAAACCAAACTCCTTCACGTGGTGTACACGTGGCACTGGTACTTGCTTGCTTTACAAAAAAAAACTAGTTTTATCGATTTTCTCAGAAACTACGCATGAAAATTTACACCTATGTCATTTAATTTTGTTCAGTTCAGTTCAATCTATCAAATGCCTCGCCTCATCTTTCGCCTAGGGGACCACGGTGGCTGAATGGTAGTGCTTATCTTTAGTGCGTGGGGTCTCTGGTTTGATCCCCGGCTAAGTAAACTTGTGGCGGACAATATAATGTCCATGGGTTTACTCTGGGTACTCCCGTTTCCTTCCACTTTCTCATTTCACCAATTATTTCATCATTATTCAACTTACCTACATAATTCGTCTCCTTTACCCTAACAGGCATAAACGTGGCATGTTAAACTGAAAGATTTCTATCTTTGGCCATTTTTTTGTTTGTAACATTTAACAGACTAATCACGGAGTTGAGTTGACTTTGTGTTTAAGGTCCCTTTCAGCATTGAGGCTATATGAGACGTGGATGTACTGATTAACGTGAAATCCGAACTACATGAGTTCCCACCGGGAATCGAACTCGGGTCTCCCACGCCAAAGGCGCTTACGCTAACCGCTTAGCCATGTAGGAGCTCCAGACTAATCGCGTCATGGTTTCTTGGCACATTGTGAACCATCATAAAATGAAGCTATCTTCTGAAGACTACATTGTTTTTTTTTTTTGGGGGGGGGATAACTGGCAAGCATACGAAAGCTGTAAAACTAGTAGAGAAAAGAGAACCTTGAAGTGGTTGCAATAATTTAGAAAAAAAGGCTTTCTGTAATTTTTGGCATGAATACAATCTTAGTATGTGGCAACACTGGCTACAGGCAGGACGCTTCGAAAAAAAAACTCGTTTCAGTGAAGCTGGGTTTTAATTTTTTAACACACATTTTTTCTAGCTTTAGCTAGGATCTGTTTGGTGAATGAACGGTGGTTCGGTTTTGTTCGTGGTGGGTTTCTGGTAGATCTGTTGGTACCACTCATCATTATGTTACCATGGTCATTAAAAAAGATGGGAATGGTTATTTCAAAAATAAATGTCAAAACGAGTCCTTGTTCGTTACATTTTAAATAAAACGAATTCATTTGTGGTGTTAAAAAAATGCTGTATTCTTTCAATATTGCTTTTATTTATTATGTAGTTATGCTCAAAAAATAATTTCAAAAAATTATATTTCGGAGTAAATAGAAAGGGAAAATACGCATTTGTTTTTTTCCTTTTTCTTTAATCCTTTACGGGTGGCTATTTTAAAGACTATTCACAGATGTATGTAACTAGATTTTTATCATTTTGGAATACATAGTGTGATTTAATTTACAAATTAAACGCAAATGATGCTTACAAACTACACACCTTCCCGTCTGGACTTTGTGTTTATATACCACAGCAATTCTACCCTTTATATCGTGTTTATATGCCACAGCAGTTCTTCCCGCGTAATTTTGTTTTTATATATCACAACAAATCTACCTGTCTAGATTTTGTGTTTATATAACACAGCAGCTCTCCCTGTCTTGATGTTGTGTGTTTATATACCGCAGCAGTTTTCCCTGTCTAGATGATTTGTTTATACACCACAGCAGTTCTCCCTGTCTAGATATTGTGTTTATATACAACAGCAGTTAATCCCGTTCATATTTTGTTTATATACCACAGCAGTTCTCTCCCTGTCTACATTTTGGTTATACCACACAGTTCTCCCTGTCCAGAGTTTGTTTTATACAGCACAACAGTTATCCCCGTCTAGATTTTGTTTATATTCCACAACAGGTCTCCCCGTCCCAACTTTGTGCTTATATACCACAACAATTGTTCTGGTCTAGATTTGGTGTTTATATACCGCATACGCTCTCTATGGAACGATCGGGTCTGTGTTAACCGTATATACCATACCTGTCTGTAAAGGGTAATAAGTTAGTTTAAATACACAAGGGTCTCTTACCCTGACACCCTCCTTAGTTGTGTTTTATTTACATCTTTCAAATCAGACCCTAAATAAGTTTTTTTTTTTTTTTTTTTAGAAAATCTTGGTCTATCACTTTTGTAAATCGAAATATATCTTTTCAACTTTTATGGTAGAATGAGCAAAATGTAATTTATAATGTAGTCACATATTTCAATCAAGAGAAAGTAAAAAAAAAAAAAAAAATCATAGACAACAGTCCTCCTAGTCTAGATTTGGTGTTTATATACCGCATACGCTCTCAATGGGACGATGGGATCTGTGTTTATATACCACACACTTCTCTAAAGTTTTAAATTAATAGATGTGTTTAAAATACGCAGGGAATTGTTATTCTGACATTCTCTTTATGTCTTTCAAATCAACCCTTAAATACAGTTTTAAAAAAAAGTGGTCTGGATCAATTAGCTTTGTAAACATAAATGTCTCTTTTTCGATTTTTATAGTGGAATGAACAAAATATAATTTATAATATAGTCACACCTTTCAATTTCAGTCGAGAAAAAGTTAAAAAAAAAAGTCAATTAGGTACAGGAAAAAAAATGACTATTTTGTCGTGTACCGTAATCTGGGTAGTTAAAAGAGGAAGCTGAAGATCTAGAAACATGGAAAAAACATTTTCAGGCCCAAATCTAAAATTAAAAAAAAAAAACCTCATTAGTCCCAGGACCTGCTAAAAGAAAGAATGCTTAATAATAATAATAATAATAATAATAATAATAATAATAATAATAATAATAATAATAATAATAATCTATATATATAAAAGAGAACGTACAAAATTTTGTCCGCTCATCACGCTAATACGGCTGAACCAATTTCTTTCATTTTTGGGGGGTTATTAGGATTTGGACCCTAGATGGTTTTTATCATATCACTTTAATTTTTAATTACCAGTGTCTTGAGATAATTGACCATTCAAGTGTCCATAACGTACAAATCCTTTGTTATTAGTTCATCATAGGTAAAAATAAACGTATTTATATGCAACCCGCATGACCGTGTCACTCGGCGGGTTAACATAAATGACAGGCGATATACAGCGGAAAATAGCTTGAATCTTCTGTTTAAAATTTTTTAATTGATTTGCTTATTTTTACAGACACTTTTACAATATGCCAGCACCGGGATGACCGCAGCGAAGCGGGCCGGGTTAACATAAATGACAGGCGATATAATGTTAAGATTTACTGCAATCTTCTATGGTTTTTATCATATCACTTGAAAGCGAAAAAGTAAAAATTATCTAAGTAACAAAGTTTATTGCGTTCCGGGGTGACCGCAGCGAAGCGGGGTGAACGCTGCTAGTAATAATAATAATAATAATAATAATACCGTATTCTACTACACCGAAACCTTCCTTAGTAGACACCTCTATAATACGACAGTTTCTTTATTCTTATTTTCTTTTATTGTCGGCAGATGATTTATAATCACGTGCAGGGGCGGATCCAGGCAGGCGGTCGCTCCCCCCCCCCAGAAGAGGAAACTTTATTTTATATATATAAATAAAACCCATTGTAGAGTTTGGAGCTCTTAAAAGTAGCTCTAACAAATAAGTAGCAGTATTACAACTCACCGCCCCCCCAGAAGTCCGTTCTGGATCCACCCCTGGTCACGTGCCCCAACGTGCAAATGATTTATAGTCACGTTAAAGCGGTCACTCACGTGCTCGCAACTGATTGCTTCAACTACCAGCATAATTTCATTACCAGCAAAAGTTTCGCATGATTCTCTTTATTTTCTTAATCAGAGCTTAATGTCCCGTAAAGAAGTAACTGAAATGCCTGCCATTTCTGTTCTAGTAAGTTGGCAGCACTGAACGTTGCACGATTTTCATCTGTTGTCTTCGTGGCTAGTAGTCAGGGAGCGCTGAATAGCGCATAATGGTCGTCTGTTTTCTGTACGGGTGGAAAGGGAGCGATTCACAACGGAACAGCGTGTTGTCACAGTATAAGCTTATTACAAGTGTGAAGCGCTTCATTTCTATCCGTACAGAAAACAGATGACGATCGTGTGCTATTCGGTGCGCCGTGACTACTAACCACAAAGGCAACAGATGAAAATCGTATAACGTTCAGTGCTGCCAACTTACTAGAACAGAAATGGCGTTCATTTCAAAAGTTGCATTCTTTCTGGAACACCCTTATAAGCAAAACGGCTGGAAAAAAATATATATATATACTAAAATATGTACCTGGAACCTTAAATGAGTGGTTGTACAAATGACAGCGGAGTGTAATATTTTGTCAAATGCCTTTTCTATGTTGAATAAGATTTATCATAGAAAGATTGTTTAAGCTGTGCTTACTGGCTTGTGAAAGTTACCAGACTTGAAGTTGCTTAAGGTTGATTTAAAGGGACAAGTTTTGCCGATAGATGTCACTACCGTCTTCGTATCTCTCTCTCATGTATCTTTTACCTTTCACGAAAATTCACGATTTCTCTTACAAATTTGAACCTACAGACTTTTTTAATTTTGAGAGAAGTAACTTCATAACCTATCGAAGGCAACAATCCGTGCCAATTTTTTTATTTAGAATTTTCTTCATTGTTGAAATGGCTTGATTGTTGAAATGGATATCCAAACCTTTAACAGTGAAACTTTTCCAACAATGAAGAAAATTCTAAATAAAAAAAATCGGCACGGACTTTTGCCATCGATAGGTTATGAAGTTTCTTCTCTATAAATTTGAAGTCTCTAGGTTTAAATTTGTAAGAGAAATTGTAAATTTTCGTGAAAGGTATAAAAAATACGTGAGAGAGATACGAAGACTCTAGTGACATCTATCGACAAAACTTGTCCCTTTAAACCAACCTTAACGACAGAGTTTAAAGCTTGCTTGGTGACTTTGAAGTTGTTTAGCAGCGCGCACCCAGAAATTTATGTTGTGGGGGGAAGGGGGAGATTCACCACGAATAACTACTATGTCTGTACAGTATTGAAATCGCATTATTCTACATCCGTTAAAATGACAAGTACTTTTAAAGTACTGCCACATATGTCTTCAAAATAATGATAATAATAATAATAATAATAATAATAATAATATGATGATGATGATGATAAAAATTATTTTAAGTCATAAATAACTTCGTTTTTATCACACATTTATTTTGTTTTTATTAAATAACAAACTTATATTAATTTGTTGTGTATTCATCACTCTTATGTAAGACCTTCTCTCATCTTCCTGGGAGCTTATGAATTCCTTCCTTGTAAAATGTGGTTGGACAATTAAAATTAATGGACAATTAACTAGACAAATATATTCAGATTGAGTTGAATAATAGTGATCCGGAAACCTACGGATTAAGTCTTTTTTCTCAAGTTCCTCTTTAATTAAAAAATAAGAAAGAAAAGAAAAATTCCAGTTTTTTTTGAATCGAGTATCGTAACTCTTAACCTACCTTACTCATAGCTGTCACATAAAAATTCGCCAGCGCCTTGTTTGTTTGTCCGCCGCGACGCCTTGGAAGTGAAGTACGCAAACAAGAGGACGGTGTCGTTTCAACTGCCTCGACGAAGTGTGGTGATTCATAATAACGACGGTGTCGCTCTCTATCTCTTTTCCTTTCCAGAGCACTAGAGAGCCAAGAACAAAAAGCGTTAAAATGAAGTTATGTCAGGGCCTCTGGAGAGCTGAGAGCTTGTCACTAATCATGTACACTTCCACGGGATATCTCGAGACGAGTGTTTGCCACCAGCGACACGAGAGCGTCTACAAATGTTTATTGTTGATTCAGTGTTGGTGATTTTTTTTTTTAAATACGGTGTCCCCTACTTTCGAGCGACGCAAAAAAAAAAAAAAAAAAAAAATCCCTCCAGGAAATGTATCATGCAACGAGATCCAATTCTTTCAGCACCGTTGGAACTTTCCCTGGGGAACCAAGCATTAATATTTGGGCCCACTAGAAATAAGTTGAGCTCCCTATTGAAATACGAAATTTCAGCCTTCGTAGAATCTAAACCTTTTTTATAGTACACATTTTTTGTAACTTCTGGGAGGCCCAGTTAGATTTTTACTGAAGTGGGCTCAGATTATATTTATGCTTCATCTTAGGGAGGTAAATTTTGTTTAGATGATGTGCCGGCAGCAACCTTAAATTATTTTTAATTTTTCTTGGAATTGAAGTGAAATGAAATCTTTGTTTTATGTCCCACGGTTAGGCTAAAGGAGACGGTGATGATCAGAAATGAATGAAATGGTGGAATGAAGAAAATGGGAGGAAACGGAAGAACACCGAGAAAACTCACGCACATGGTGTTTGTCTACCACAAAGTTCAGTTGGCGCGAGCTGGGATCGAACCAGGGACCCCCTGCACCAGAGGTGAACGCTCTACCAATGAGCCACCGCCGCCCCTTTTCAGTTCTTTGGGGAATGGTATGGTGGGACTATTTCATGCTTCATTAGTTAAATTGAGAAGACAATATTTAACACAAAGTTTTAAGAAATAGAATATGTGTGGGAGCCCTAATCAGGGTCGCATCGACGCGGGGCGTCCACTGGGTCCGGACCCCCCGTCCTAAACTTCGTATCTCGACATACATTTGTACATTTTCTTAATAAAACTATGCTTGTTTGACAGAGAATGATCGATGTAACAGAAATATTTCATCTGTACTCTTTGTTTTCTCATAAAAACAAACCAAATCCATAATTTTGTCTTGAGAATATAGCTATCAGTACTTAACGATCACTTTCGTCTTTTCAGGTGAAAAATAACCCTAATAACAAACACTAGTTCAAAACTACATAGACGGAGTGTCTTGTAACATTGGACCGTTCCCCAAACTCTGGACCCCTCCCAACATTAATGACTGGGTGTGCGCCCTGGCCCTGACAGTAGTCATTATACTGAGCGGGCTCAGATCACGTTGCTGTTTTTTTTTAATGTGGTAAACCTATTCCATGCTTCATGTATACATACACGCTTGATTTTTTTTTTTTTTTTAAGTGGGCCACACTCGAATGGTTTAGAGGCAGTTGTTCTTGCTGCCTGTACAAGTTACGGCACTGTATGCTATGCCAGTTCAATTCATTTTGGTTTCAGGTCCGTACCTAGGTTGTGGCCTCTCTTAAATCTCCTCAAACGTTTAATTATTTGCAGTGGCGTCTCTTGAGATAACTCATATCGGTAAATCATCACAAATTAAGGAAAGAAAACATATCTAATGTACGCACGTAATGTATATAAGAATTAGTACTATTAGGTACGATCTTATCTTTTCTGCGTACTTCGGTACGGTACAATGTTACTTCCTTCAAGAACCCCCACTAGTAGTTTGTTTAGAAAAAAATTAGCAGTTAAGAATTTGCTGCGTTATAAGCAAAAAAAAAAAAAAAAAAGTTCCAATTTGGTTTTATGGGGCAGAGTTTAGAACCCAATGCGATTTTAAAATATTTTTATTTGAGCCCGTAGTTCCCACGAGATGATTCGATTTTTCCTTTCTTTTTTAAAACTTGACTTCCGTATCTTTCAGACTACGTGATGAATCCAAGCTGTACAGGCTGCAAGGATTGCAAACGAGAAATAGTCAAACGCCGTATCAAATTAGTTGAGTTGTCTTTTTCAGGGTGTTCCTATTATTTTGCTAACCATTTGTGTACATGAGGTTGGTATAATCTTGTGCCACATAATTACATAAGAGGGTTAATTGATCTCGTTGTAACCTGCATTCTCGTATGTAATTTACGAAAAGCGTACGAAAAGTCAAGCCATTTACATTTATAACTCCGGTCATGTTTAATATTTGGATATGACTTTTCCCTCACTTTTCAACATGATCTCTGTCCACCTATACACTCAATCGCAGTTCATGTATCCACCTTTCTAAAGCTTCTGCAAAATCAATTTGAGGTGTTTGAGACACTGGTATTTAACACTTTCAAGGGAACTTCTTGATGAAAAAGTATAACCTGCAAGGAATTCTTGAGCTTGGGAAACAGCCATAAGTCATAAGGAGCAAGATCTGCGGTGTACGGTGAGTGTGAGAGAGATTCGATGTGTTTGTTTTGTAAAAGGTCGAGGGCAGTGCCAACTGTGTATCCAGTGCATGAGAAACTCTGAATTTGCGAGCTGTAATCGATGTTTTTCTTGCAATGCAGGAAACAATCTCTTATTTAAAAGCTGCGCATAGTATTGCCCAGTGATCATATATCCTTTTCGTACAGAGTAAGCTAGAATTACCACCTTTTATCCCAGAATATCGAGTAGAAAATATTTTCATTCGATAGAACTGTGCAAAATTCTTTTAGGTCGGGTGAGGAGAAATTTTTTCACAGTTCTGACAGCCGTTTCGTATCAGAATTGAAGAGGAGAATAAAGGTTTCACACATAGTGATCATGAAGTCAAGCAATTGTCAATTGGCAGCACTGTTTGTTGTTAAGAGGCCTCATCACCGCGAAATTAAAATACCGCTAATTTTACAGTAATTCCGTGATATCTTCAAATAGATAAAAGATAATCGAAATGTGGAACAAGAGCGCCCTAGACAATATTATTTTGCATGAGATACCGTTATCACGAGTCACCTAGTAGCTTTCCGTTTGTAGCCATTTAGAAACGCGAAAATAAATACCGGATTTCTAAATGGCTGGAAACCGAAAGTAGATAAGTGAGTGGTGATAACGATATCTCATGTAAAATAATATTGTCTAGGGAGGTCTTGTACCACTTTTTGATTATCTTTTTTATCTATTTGAAGGTATCACAGAATTACTGTAAAATTAGCGGTATTTTAATTTCGCTGTGGTGGGGCCTCTTAACAGGTCACTGGCAATTGTCTTCCAGGATATCTTCACCTCGTCCAACTGCCTAGGGACAGGGGACCAACGTGAACTGACCTTTCTCAACTTACGATGGTCAGTCATCATGCGCTCCATGGCGTCGCGCGAGAATACAGTTGGGTTGCAGATATCCTCCACAGTTCATCATCTTGTCTTCCATTTCCAGGTTCTTAATGCGAGGATTGTTTTCCAGGGATTGTCACACAACTTGGGCATCCAATCATTGACAAACCATCCGTTGATTCCCGTCCTCCCCGTGATTTCTCGCACCCGTTTCCGAATAGTATTATCTGCAAGTACACTGTCTCCACACACACCCTTCAGCTGTCAATGAATATCCATAATCTTTTCACTTCGTACAGACAATTTTATGACAATATTTACCTCCTCCATATTAAAATCAATAATATCATACCAGTATCCAAAAAGGCTTCTCTTCAAAGACGGACATGTAAAAAATACTGGGATTAGCAATTTGATACAGTTATATAGCCTACATCTAAAGTTCATCCTCCGTAATTTCACTAAAATGCTCTCATGCGTTTTGGACCTACATCAAAATGTTACGTACTTTTGGTACGCACCTCGTAGGACGGCCTGGTCCCAGATTCGACTCTCGTCTGGTTCACGCTACCCAGGCCGGAAACCACTGACCTATATAATCAACTCTCCAGGGTCTCATCACGTCACAGGGATTGCAGGATCTTTATTATCGCTATTGTATATGATGAATAGAGCTTTGAAGTTGGTAGAATGTATTATAATACATTCTCTTTATGCCGCTTTCGTTGTACGTCATAAGAAGTTAGCTATGCACAATGGAGAATGCCGTACTGCTTTGTAACAATGAAATGTGAAATTCCAAGACGGTTTTGTGTCAGAATGCAATGAAACGGGTAAAATTCTATTGAGTTGCCAAGAACAATAGCATTTCTCTCTCTGCCGCCGTCAGATTATTATCTGAAAATTCTTCTTTGCGGGGCTTCTTTTCTTTTCCTGTTTAATGCAATATTTTATTCATTGTCTTTTTCTTTACGGTTTGTAGACGTTGCATCATGGAAATCTTTTCGTTGGATGGCAGCACATGCGGGGGGATTTGGGGGAGAGAGGGAGAGAGAGATAGTAAGGATTCGTGACAGATGAGATTTTGCATATAATGAAAAGGAAGGCAGCGATCTGTAATGTAGCTTCTTCTCTGGATAAAAGGAAGGTCCCATTTTTTGTTTCCATGGATCCTCAAATACTTTTCACAGCTCTGCGATGAAGAACAAGCAAAATGAATACATATATCTAAGTGTTGCCAAAAACTGAGATACCACTTTCACTTTGCATTAAAATTTCTCACATTCTTAAAATGCTCTCTTCTTATTTAGAATAATTCTTTTTAAGAAAAAAATATTTACCTCTATAAATCTAAAATTCTTTTATCTTAAATTTTTGCCTGGTTTTTTATAAACTGCTCTCCATTAAAACTGCAACACTCAGAAGGAGATGAGATAGAAATGCGAAACTTGGCAAACAGAGAGGTGTAAATAAGAGAAACTGATTACACTTACAGGTCGGTACTGTGAAATGTCACGTGCGTAGCAGGATTGCAGAACCTCCTGGAGCTAATAGCTAGTAGAGTCTCCACGGGCGGCTAGAACTACTGCAACACGACGAGGCATGGAGACAATCAGCCCACCGATGTCTGCTTGAGGTATGGCATTCCAAGTGGCTTCCATTCGGCACCAAAGCCTCTCAACATTAGGTGAGGAAATCTGTATTGAGCCAGTCGATGACCAGACATGCTCAATCGGCGAGAGATCTGGCGAACGTGCGGGCCACCGTGGTTAGCTTTCGGGAATGCAAGGAAATTCCTTCAACATGGGGTCGCGCTTTATCCTGTTGCATATTGACGTTATGCTATCGATGATTAATGAGACAGCACCATTGGCTGTATTGCGAGTCAAGAATGTATATAGGAATTAGTATGTGCCGTATCCAAATATATAAGTTACAGAATCGTGCGGTACTTCCGCGACAATTTTTATAGAGGAAGTTGGTGAGTACTTCAAATTATGTGCCCGTAGCCAAAGTCCCTCTATAAAAATTGTTGCGTGAGTACTTTAGGATTCTGAAACATTTGAATAGCATGCATTTTTGAATAGCGCGCACATTAGTTTCTAAGTGAAGTCTTGACCTGAGTACGGTAGGTCCCATAGTTTTGGAACTATGAATCTTTAAAGTTCATTTTTTCATGTTTTTGACAGCCTATAACTCCGAAAGGAAGCATTTGTACACCCAGGTTGGTCTATACTTTTTGTCTTGTCTTGGTGTCAACAATCACCTCCCAAACATTGTCAGTGTTATTTACAAACACCCTTATTAGAAACTTTACAGAGCAGAAAACGTCGAGGTTGTTCGAAATATGATCAGCATCTAAATTGGCATAAACGTTCAAGTAAGTTTCCCTGTGACAAAAGTTTGTATTCGTGCTATCTAGTGATTAAAATTTGAACAAAGTGCCAATAAATGTACAAATAGCGTCATTTCAGATTTGCCGGGGAGGGGAGCAAAATTGTCAATTGACTTAAGAGTTTTGCGTCTTTTATTGGGATTTTAAAATAGAATTAATTAAAAAACATGTGATTCTCAAACGCAGAGGGTGCAGTTGGCCCCCTGCCTTCCCCAAACGACGTCCGTCGTTCGTCATACGGAACAATTGACCCACGCGGCATAGCAAGTCAGTCATCCAGAATGTATTCAACTTCTATATGCTTATGCGTGGTGACTGCTAAGATTTAGATGGCTGACTTTTACACCATTTTTTATACACAAGAAATGAGGGCCGTGTTACTGTCAAATGTTTTTCCTCGCAAGTAGGCCTTTAGATGGCCAAACAGGAAGAAATCCAAGGAGCCAAGTCCGGACTATAGGGAGGCTAAGCGACGACTTCTCATCCCATTTTCGTGATTTTCTGCTGTGTTATCATGGCTGTGTAACATGTCTACTTCAGTGTCTGTTGAGGTTTACTTGTAAGCAATAGGAAACAATAATTATTACCATTATGAGGCCAAAGGATCAAAGTATGTATACCCAAAATTTCATCATCATATTGCAACTAATAAAAATATTATATTCATCTGGGCAAAACTTACTGAACGCACTTTGTAGATCCTAATTAACATGTCCATTTTCTACCTTACGGATCCCCATGCATTTCTTTCGTGACCTTCCTTGGGATGTGGATCCACAGACTAAAAGTCCACCGTAAGGCATAAAGTATATTTTAATAATTACATTTGTTTCTTTCATTTAGGGAATTAAAAGGATTTTCCAGGAATACTTGTGTGGTGAAATAAGACAAAAATCCATGGAAACTAACATTTTTATAGAAGGGTTAAAACCGGAACCAGGATATTTTAAAGAGCACTCCTGCTCGCTCGAAAATAACTCAGATTCAATTGTATGCGCGGGACCGCGGTGGCTCAGTGGTAGAGCGTTCACCTCTGGTGCTTGAGGTCCCGGGTTCGATCCCAGCCCCCGCCAACTGAATTTTGTGGTGGACAAACACCATGTGCGTGGGTTTCCTCGGGGCTCTCCCGTTTCCTCCCACTTTCTTCATTCCACCCTTTCATTCATTACTCATCATCACCGTCTCCTTTAGTCTAACCGGCATAACCGTGGGACGTAAAACTCAAAGATTTCATTCTATTTTCATTTTCAATTGTATGCGCTTCTATCACGCTTATATTTGTTTCTGTGAAGTACTGTATGTTTGCCATTTATTCCTTCGTTCTTCCCATTTGAGACAATTGTTATTAAGTAGAGATTTTTGTAACTATTCTATAAGTAGATTGCTGGTAGTTTCAAGTGAATGCAACCATTTATCGACAATATATATACAGGGTGTTCATTTATTATGTAGCCAAAATCCACTGGTGAAGTCCTCACACCTAAACAATAATAAAAAAAAGTCCATATGAACATAAGGCGAAAAACGCGTTGTTTCAAAGTTATGAGATGCCAAAATCGAGAAAATTGTAACTTTGAGGCTGCACGGCCCGAAAACTATGACATATATCAACGACGGACGGTTAAACAAATATTAGGGGAACTAGTATCTAAATAACCATGTTTCAGAGTTGGATTGTGCCGGCGCATATGATTTTAGAGAGAGGGGAGGAAGAGCGGAACCTATACCGCAGCTCCCTCTATAAAATCCGTTGCGCCGATACGTCCTAACTTTGAAACGTGGTTATTTAGATAGACAGTGTACTAGTTTCCCTAATCTTTAACCGCCGTTGATATCTCTCACAGTTTTCAAGCTATGTAGCCTCAAAGTTACAATTTTCTCGATTTCGGTATCTCGTAACTTTGATACAACGCGTTTTTCGCCTTATGTTCATTTGGACTTATGCCTTCATACGTCTTGAACCACCCAATCGATCTCGATCAAATTCTCAACATAGATGAGGTTCGGGCCTGTTTTTTTCTTTATAATTTCACTTTGGTGGTGGAACTTAGGGGAGAGATATTAAAATGATGAAAAATGACTGATATTAGTGTCGAATCCATACTTTTCGGGGTCGCTGAAACGAACAGTGACACTTCCGATGCCGTTTAAGTCCAAATTCAGCCCTCATTACCCTTTATGTCCAAAATGAAACTATTCTTCCCGTGCGAAGAATGTGCAATCTGATAGCCATATATAAAGGAGTATTGGTACCACCAAACTACTTATAAAATTGGCAATCTGTTACAGCAACCACACCAGTAGCTCACAGAAAAAAAAGAGAAAAATCGCGTTAAAAATCAAAATTTTCATGAATTGGCAACATTGGGCTCTCGGCATAAGCTTGATCTCATCTCTTTTCCCATTGGTTGGCACTACCTCATAGGATGATACGAATGCTTGGGTGCCGCACGACAGCTATATTAACGGTTGTTTGAATCTCAACCCCTTTTTCCTACTCCGCTTTCTGCATGATAAGGGTTGAAGTGGGATGGTGTGTGTGTGTTCTTTCTATTAGTTAGCAGACAAAAATCTTCACGAATGCAAATCTGCTGCACTCGATCGAACTGGTATATATGTAGTCTTTATTCTCTGACCATTTCTTCATATTCCACACCTTGAAATCCTACATGCTAATTCATAATATTATTATCTTTATCATCTTCGTCAGTGAGACAACAAACTGAATATGCAAAAATATTTTTTTGTCTCCTGCTTGCTGCTACCAGGACTTTGCAATTCACCCTCTCTTGATATCTTTTACTTCTGATTAGTGAAAATTTTTCGTACTGTTCCTTTTATTCCTTTTTTGTTTGCACTCGTTTTTCTTTTTTCTTTTTCTGAAATAGATCCAAGTGTGTAACGGTTTGAACAAACTTGGCGTGGCTCGTTATTCAAATAGGAAATATTAAATATTTGGTGCTTGTGGACAAATCTTTCCTGGAAGTGTATGCTACCTCGCATTCCTCATATGTATTTATTACAGTATCAAGACAGGATACTTTTTCTTATATTATTCGTCCAGTTTGAATAATAAAGCAACCTACACGGTCTTAATCGTATGATATCGAATTAAACAATTGCTTAAAGAGAAATATATTATCAATGTATACTTAAATATTATACGGTTCGTAAAAATAATCTAAGGTGAATTGAACTTAGCTCCCAGCATTCAAAACTGTAAAACATGGCTTTTATTGCCGAGCCGACTCGTCCCTCGTCGATCTTGGCCACCAACTGTAGTATTTTTTCTTTTTAATTCTTCAGAGGATGAGTTACGTGGGCACCAAATTTTGTTCAGGTCCGGCCAGTAGCTACGGAGAAATAAAGCATCACATACTAGTCGAGCAGAGCAGAGTCTGTCTCTGACCAAGCTTGCCTACCATATATAGTGAGCTTTATTCTTAAGATCAGAGTTTCTCAACCTATGGTACGCATACCACTGGTGGTAGGCGAGCCGCTGTTGGTGCTACGTACAACTTATGGCTGTAATTCTTTGGTGATACGCCAGTGTAAAAGGTTGAGAACCCCTGCCTTAGATGATAGGTTAACTACCCACCAAATTTCGTCCACATCCAGTCAATAAGCCCTTTTTTAGGTTATAAGATTATTTTTTTTCTCGAGATTGATTGTTTAGGTCAAAGTGTTTTTGAGGTTAACTTTTTTTTTTCGGTTGAACCTCAAACATTATTGGTGTGGTTCAAACTTAACATATTCGGCCTATGAGGAGGCACATGAAACCTAGAGTATTGTTATTGTTTTAACAAGTGATGAGGTTAAAAATTTTGATTAAACCTCAAAAAATATTGGTGAGGTTAAAACTTCACATAGGGCTACTTGCAATGTGAGAGAGTATAAATACCATACATGTTCGGAGAAAGAGGATGTATATAAAGCATAGAGTATTCTTGTTGTTCGACACCAGTTATACCTTAAATATGTTATTTTAACTTCAAAAAATATCGGTGAGGTTAAAAGTGTTCATATTTGAAGTATAAGTGCATATAGCCTAGAGTATTGTTATTTGATATTATCAGTTTATTACATAATGAAAGTGATGCATGCAATTGCATGATTCTGTATTGTCTTTACCACATTTTTTTTAACGTCTATTCTTTCTGTTTCAGGTACGCAAGTCATTTCAATGTCTTTGCAGTTGAAAACGATGCCAACTGTGAGTTAAATATATTTACTTCTAATAATATTTTCTAATAACTGCTTTATGTTATCTACGGTACGCAAGTCATTTCAATGTCTTTGCAGTTGAGAAAGATGCCAACTGTGAGTTAAATATATTTACTTCTAATAATATTTTCTAATAACTGCTTTATGTTATCTACGGTACGCAAGTCATTTCAATGTCTTTGCAGTTGAAAAAGATGCCAACTGTGAGTTAAATATATTTACTTCTAATAATATTTTCTAATAACTGCTTTATGTTATCTACGGTACGCAAGTCATTTCAATGTCTTTGCAGTTGAGAAAGATGCCAACTGTGAGTTAAATATATTTACTTCTAATAATATTTTCTAATAACTGCTTTATATTATCTACGGAACGCAAGTCATTTCAATGTCTTTGCAGTTGAAAAAGATGCCAACTGTGAGTTAAATATATTTACTTCTAATAATATTTTCTAATAACTGCTTTATGTTATCTACGGTACGCAAGTCATTTCAATGTCTTTGCAGTTGAGAAAGATGCCAACTGTGAGTTAAATATATTTACTTCTAATAATATTTTCTAATAACTGCTTTATATTATCTACGGTACGCAAGTCATTTCAATGTCTTTGCAGTTGAGAAAGATGCCAACTGTGAGTTAAATATATTTACTTCTAATAATATTTTCTAATAACTGCTTTATATTATCTACGGTATTTTGTTATTTGCTGTACATTAATGGGTGACAAAAATGTTACTTTGAAACAATTGTGGCTAGCACTGTATGGCCTGGTAGTGACGTTCCTAAGATAGAAGATGGTTTTGCCTTTGTGTAATTCTGCCGTCTGTTGTTTGCAAGTAAACAATTTGCACCTTTAAGCGTGAGCTCTGGTATAATTATCTCTTTATCTTTGGGGTGCTTAAATGGATCTTTCGGTTGCACCTCTGTTATCCTCGACGCAGCGACTGTGTGAAGTGACTCAAAAGGTAAACAGTTGCCTCTTTTCATCACTTGGGTTAAGAACAAACTCACAAACTACCACGAAAAGCTTTACACGAGAATAGTACGATATTTTGTCCTAGACTAGAACTTTCGTACTATTATCACGCTATAGTGATCGCAGGGAGTCGTGAAGCTTCACCTAAATCTATCAATTTCATTACCCAATAGAACATGAGGGTGTATTCCGATCGTCAATCCCTTGCCACGAATTTCCCGCGCTGTATAGAAAACCAATGTTCACAGTTTCAGGGAAATTTCGTAGAGAAATTTAGCAAAAAGGGAATTTTTCGATCAAATGTGAAAATATAGGGAAATTCTCGCACTTACTGATTAACCATTATATACTTAAAATTTTGTTTGTTTTTCAGAATTTAACCAATACAACAGCAATAATTTGTGTGTGTCTGTTCAAAATAGCATAATTTACACTCATTGTTGACTGGTTGCATTTGTGTGTACATATATAAAAAAAAAGTGAAAAAGTAAAAAAAAAAAAGTAAATTAACAAAACAAATGTGGTTGGCACTTCCTTTAATATAGCTTAAATAATCTTATCGCATAACTTCTGTCAAAGAAATTGAACACTCAACAAACTAGGGAAAATTTAGGAAATTAAGGAAATTAAGGAAATCTATTAACATTGCGAAGAACATCTCCTGAGGACACAATTTTTGTTGAATTGACGCTAACTTTTCTTTGATAATATTTTTTTTATTGTTTTACATTTTCACTATTGTTTTCGTTCGGTTTTCTTTTTTTTTTTTTAGTTTGATTCGAACAATTATTTCCGTTCTTCTTATACGAGGGCCGTTCGGAAAGTAACCTCCCGATTGGTTAAAGGAAATAAACTCCAAAGTAAATAAGAACAATTTATTATATGTGCTTAAATGGATCTTTCTGTTGCACCTCTGTTATCCTCGACGCAGCGACTGTGTGAAGTGACTCAAAAGGTAAACAGTTGCCTCTTTTCATCACTTGGTTTGAGAACAAACTCACAAACTACCACGGAAAGCTTTACACGAGAATAGTACGATATTTTGTCCTAGACTAGAACTTTCGTACTATTATCACGCTATAGTGATCGCCGGGAGTCGTGAAGCTTGACCTAAATATATGGATTTCATTACCCAATAGAACATGAGGGTGTATTCCGATCGTCAATCCCTTGCCACAAAATTTTGCGTCTCGTGCTGTATAGAAAACCAATGTTCACAGTTTTAGGGAAATTTCGTACAGAAATTTAGCGAAAAAGGGGAAAAGGAAATTTTTCGATGAAACGTGAAAATAAGGGAAATTCTCGCCCTCACTGATTAACCAATATAAATGCTTAAAATTTTGTTTGTTTTTCAGAACTTAACCAATACAACGGCAATAATTTGTGTGTGTCTGTGTTCAAATTAATACACCCATTGTTGACTGGTTACACTTGTGTGTATTTATTAAAAAAAAAAAGTGAAAAAGTAAAAAAAAAATAGAAGTAAATAACAAAACAAATGTGGTTGGCACTTCCTTTAATATAGCTTAAATAATCTTATCGCTTAACTTCTGTCAAAGAAATTGAACACTCAACAAACTAGGGAAATTTTGATAAGAGAAGGGGAAAATTTTTGTGACTGTCGATTGAAATTAAGGAAATCTATTAACATCGCAAAGAACATCTCCTGAGGATGCAATTTTTCTTGAATTGACGCTAACTTTTCTTTGATAATATATTTTTTTTATTGTTTTACATTTTCGCTGTTGTTTTCGTTCGGTTTCCTTTTTTTCAGTTTAATTCGATTACCGTTATTTTTATAGGATTGCCGTTCGGAAAGTAACCTCCCGATTGGTTAAAAAAAGAAACACCAAAGTAAATATGAACAATTTATTATATACAGCATTGCGAAGACCATCTCCTGAGGATACATTTTTTCTTGAATTGACGCTAACTTTTCTTTCATATTTTTTTATTGTAGTTGTTTATAAAACTACTTCCTTGGGGGGCACGGTGGCTCAGTGGTAGAGCGTTCACCTCTGGTGCTTGGGGTCCCGGGTTCGATCCCAGCCCCCGCCAAGTGAACTTTGTGGTGGACAAACACCGTGCTCGTGGGTTTTCTCGGGGTTCTCCCGTTTCCTCCCACTTTCTTCATTCCACCATTTCATTCATTACTCATCATCACCGTCTCCTTTAGCCTAACCGGCATAATCGTGGGACGTAAAACTCAAAGATTTCATTTCAAAACTACTTCCTTGCTCTATATTTCAGCAGTTTCCATAAACATTCAAGCACTGATCATATCTCTGCAGTACCTTAGTAAAAATCCCCCGCCTGTGCCTTAGGCCAGCCTGTGACCGCATCTTTCAGCTCCTGATCACCAAAGCGCTGAGATCCTGGAAATTTGTGGAAATTCATCGGAAAGCTCCGAGATTGAGATTGTGAAACGTCGATTTTCTCGAACTTTTCCATCAATTTTCTAAACGAGTTAATCAGTGAGCACTTGAAGGCTCGTCACTCCTCTCTTCGTCATGAATGTTTGCTGGTAAACTTTTAAATGAACGAACCAATTCAGGAACAACTCCTTCACTCATCACATTTGGTCCATACACGGTACAAAAAAGTTCCTGATGAAGAGCTCCGACCGAATATTGTTTTGCCGTAAGAAAACGTATAACAGTTTGCCGTTCGTACTTGGTGGGGATTTCTAGTGCAGCAGACATTTTGAGACGCTACAAAAGTGGAATTAGTAATCAGACAACCTTTATTCTACCATGGCTGAATGTAGACTGATCCACCACGCACGTCTGTCAAAGATACTAACGCTGTCCCCACTACTTCACGCACAGTGACCAATTGGAGCTTACTTTCCGAACGTGCCTCACAAATATTAATATTTGAGTGCTGTTTCTTTGTAAGTCATTCACTATGTCTTCAAAATTTAGCAACGTGTTGGTGAATTGCTGTTTGATGTTTTTTCAAGTGTCTTCGGAAGGCTGTTCCACGAAGAATACCGAAATCTTCCGATGCGTGAGACATGAAGTGGTACATTTATGATAGATGCAGAGTCCAGAGTTTATGACTCGTTGCGACCACTATGTTGGCCCTTATAAGTTTGTAATGTTACTAAGTTCACACACATAATATGTCTTAAACGAAAGAGAATATTTTTATTTTTTTTATTTTGTTTTTAATAGAGAGCTAGATCGATTATTTCGACTGAATTCTTTAATGGAGTGTATCCGTTAACATCTTCACGGCTATCCATACCCCATTCGTGAAAATATGCACTGAGGTTAGAGCACTTTGAGATTGAAAGATAAAATATTTTTGTTGCGAGTTAAAATTGTTTCTGAGATTAATAGATTTTGTGCGTTATGCCTAAAGAGAATATTGGTGGTTAAAACCTCTGTTGGTACACCACAAAATTCAATTAACTTAACAATTCTAGAGGTTATTTTTCAGACAGAGTTCACTATTGTAGAACCATTTGGAAAGAATTTGTGTAACGAAACATGCAAATAGCTAAATTATTGAGTTTTCACACAATGTTATGAAGTCCTGGTAATTCAGTTGTAATTCAGCAGTCGGTGAATCAAAGACTTGTCTTCAGTTCTCTGTCAGCTGAACGATGAAATTTTTCTCATATTTTGATCCTTCCAAGAACAAATTCGTATAGATTGTAGTCAATAATTCTTGTGAAACAACTATGCATTTCGAGATAGAAGTGTGTGTCAAACTCGAAGACAATATGGTTATTTTCGATCTTAAACTAAACCAGTCAGTAAATGAACCCTTGAAACATTAGCATATTTATTTTAATATCAAAATTAAGTTGCAGTTCATTCTGAAAAGAAAAATTCTTTGGTTAAAATATGTTATGTGTGGTTGCATAAGTCCTGAAGTTAACATTTGTTGTTAGATGAAGGGGAAAAAGTTTTATTAGTCATTTTCGTTTACTAACAGAGAAATGAAATTATTGTTAGATTGGCTTTACTTCAATATTATAATGACTTTTGTAGAGTCAATAATGGACCGAGGTTTATCCCCTTCACCAATTTATTATAAAATTTGTTCAATACAAAACGTCTTCGATTACAAAGAGTAAAATAGTGTCTCTCTTGTTATTATCCAGATGAGAGGAAATAGGTGTTTGTACGGTACCCCTTCTCTCAAGGCAGCCTCCAAGGCACCTGCCGGTTCTGGTGAGTCTTGAAGGATAGCCCCTTCAGCTCAAGGCAGTTTCGCGAGGCTTGGTTGTAGTAAGGACCCCTAGTCCAGTGCGACCTCAGGGAGGTGTAGGTGATTTGATCAGTTGGACGACTGATGATGGGTCCCTCGGTAGTCCGCCTTTTATCTGTCCTCTTCGGGTCCTTCCGTGAGGTCCGTCTTCTTTCGGCGATCCTCGGTGCCTTTCGTGTCGGCTTTTTTTCTTTCTTCTGCTCTGCTGTTTACAATCAATAGCACATGTTGTGTTGACATGTGGTCTTGTCCTGATGTGGAGATCCTTACAATATTGTCATGTATTCTTAATTAGTACTTAAGAAGTGTTTTCCTATATCCTAACTTCCTCTATAAAATTCAGCTTACCTTTAGAGCAGGAATTTGGAACATGGATACTGTAATATCCCTCACATGGCTCTGTTTACTAACAGCCAACACTTGCTCATATTTATGAATATCAACCATGTAATTCCCACTGCGAATTACTACAGTAGCAGACTACAGGGACACCAGTCACATCACTGGTCAAGTGACGATGACTGAACACCAGTGCTACTGCCACACTGAAGCAGCTAAAAAGACAAATGGATCACAACAACTACTATCAGTCTTTGGTTGGTCTCCTCCACTGCTTTAGCTTGCTTGGAGCTCTAGAAGCTACTTAACCCAAAGCCTTTTGCGTATTCGGAGCTCTAGGTCTCCTTTCCTGCCCACTTAGCTTGCTCGGAGTTCTGTGGGACTCCTAACCTCAGTAACTCAGTTCGCGTGGATCTTTGTGGCTTTCAAACCATCTTCTAATTGCGTGGAACATTGGGAATCCTAAATCCACTCCACCTAGCTTGCTCGCAGCTCTGTGGAGATAATTCCCTAGGCTACTCGGGCCTTGGGATACCTCTCTTTACCTAGTATTAGTGAACTATTTGTATTGGAGTGAGTTTGTGTTACACCATTTATAAAAAGATTTTTATAGATAATAAAATTCGGTAGTGGGAGAAACATTTCCATGTATAATTTATGCTCTATGCTCTCCCTATACCTGCATAAGCAAAACTTCAAAATATTTAGCTAGTACACTAATTCCTGTGTAATGTCTTGATCTTGTTATGACAGGTTCCATATTTCTCGCACTATGGCGCTTTTGAAGTTTATTTTCCGTCATTTTTTGTAGCTTGTTACTGTGGGAGGATGCATCTTCCGCCCTGTTTACCAGACATTTCTTGCTTCTTTTGAGGTCTTCTACAAGATAGCTATCTCCGTTTATCGCCATTATTTCAGGACTCGGAAATATTGTAAAGTTACAAGGGCACACCAATGGGATCCCCCTGGGTTTGGACCCCCCAAACTTCGTAATTCGGCAAAATTTCGAAAATTTGTAGACTTTCTTAATAGAACTATACTTGCTTAACCGAAAAATGATTGATGTAGGTTAAATATTTGATTTTACACCTCATCTGTACTATTTCTTTTCTTATTAAAATAATATAGTTCTATCATTTTTTCCCTAAAAATATAGGTGGCAGTGACTCTCAATTATTTATATTTTTTCGGGTGCACAATAAGACAGGTTCAAAATTACATAGACATACTGCCCCCCTCCCCCGCAAAATACTTTGGACCCCTCCCAGCAAACATTTTGAGTGGGCGCCTGTAAAATTAATACTATTTCTTCTGTTTGTATTCACGGATCACCACGTACTAAGATGCTTGCAATTGTTTGAATGTTATTTATCGTTGTAATTTAGCCGATGGAAGTAGAGTAAAGTCCCTAAAACTCAGCACTCGATAACCTAGCATCAGATAACTCGACACTTGATAACCCAGCATTAGATAACTCGGCACTCGATAACCCAGCATCGGATAACTCGGCACTCGATAACCCAGCATTGGATAACTCGGCACTCGATAAACCCAGCATTGGATAACTCGGCACTCGATAAACCCAGCATTGGATAACTCGGCACTCGATAATCCAGCACCGGGTAACTCGACACTCGATAACCCAGCACCGGATAACTCGGCACTTGATAACCCAGCATTGGATAACTCGGCATTCGATAACCCAGCATCGGATAACTCGGTCACACCCTGACAGGGCAAAAAAAAACCGCGAGCAGATCCGTTCAAGTATTTTTCTGAGGTCTGTGTTAGTAACGGCTCTATGCCTTCATAAAGTACATACTTTTCTTTTGTTTAAAAGTAATTTGGCAATAAATACATACAAGTACAGTATGTATCTCTAGCAATCAATACATACAAATACAGTACTGTATTTTCTGAGGAAACATTCAAAGTTATTCTTTTTTAACCCCATTCCCTATAACCAGGCATTTTCACAAACTCGGACACCCTTCGGTTCACATTAGGCCGAGTTCTCCGGAGGGACTCTAGTGTATTACTGCGCCATGGCAGGCCTACCCTGGGCTGCGGTTAACATACGGTCACGCTAAATGATAATAAAAAGGAAAAGATAAATTTATAAGACAACCCTGAAAGGAAAGCGACAAGTCCTCCTCCTTGTTATTTAATCAACTTGCATATTGTAAGGACCTCCCCCTTTCTAATGTATGGTACTTCTACGAACACACGTCACAACTGTAAGCACGTGCTATTGCTTACCAGCATAGTTACAAGCAGATGATAGTAAGTGAAAACAGGAAGACACGAGCCGGTCCGGAGGAAACCGAAGATGGACGAACCTCCCAAACCCAGAGGACACCCATACAAATGGGCCGCAAGAGGACGAAAGTATCAGTTCTTGACTGATCAGTTAAACTATAACATCCACTCCTGAGGTCGCTTTGGACGAGGGAGTTCCTAATGAAACCTTATCTCTGGAGGCCGCCCTTGGCAAATCAGATATCCTAATTACCACCTACCTCCCGAGACTTGGAAATTTCTTATAAATTGTCTCTCGAAGTCGCTACGGACAGAGGAGATTCCTTTAAGAAACACACCCCGGTGGCTCCCACTAGCAAAGGGGCTGTGTGCTAAATTTACAACTAAACTTGGAAACAGGAAACACTTTTATTAATATTACGAAGAAACTTTGTAAATTGACTATAGAAACTTATTTTTGTAATAAATTAGTGAAGGGCTTATCCCGGACTATTTATTGACTTATCCCGGACTAATTATTGACTTATCCCGGACTATTTATTGGCTTATCCCGGACTATTTATTGGCTTATCCCGGACTATTTATTGACTTATCCCGGACTATTTATTGGCTTATCCCGGACTATTTATTGACTTATCCCGGACTATTTATTGACTTATCCCGGACTATTTATTGACTTATCCCGGACTATTTATTGACTTATCCCGGACTATTTATTGACTTATCCCGGACTATTTATTGACTTATCCCGGACCGAAAAACATTTCAATATTCATTCTAATTTATTACGTGTAGTAAGCGGTTTACAGCCTGAATTTCGGTCAAAATGCTCCGACACAAGATTCTAGCCACGGGAGTACAAATGAGCAAAGAAGGGATTTTTACATTGTCAAATAGATATACGTACCTACTGATTTTTTTCTTTCCTTCCTTGTGATAGACTTTCCCATTTTTCATTCGTTCCCCAAAAAATTGAGTCTCTCTCTAAAATAGATTCGTAGACGACAGTGTAGAAACGAGAAAGGAAGAGGAAAAAGTGAAGAAGATAGGATAATAGGATAAAGAAAACATGGAATCCTATAGTTTTTCGCCTTCTGTTATTTTCATTTCATTTCCTGCATGATGCATTCATTCACTTTTGTCTTCACGAGAGAGAATTTCATTCGTCGGGCGTCAATCAGATGAAACGACATACACACAGTGTCCTCGCGCGACGTCCACAAATAGAATTACTTTTCCACTTGTCCCTCCTTTCTCTCTGTTTTTATTGTCGGCCCCGTTCCTTTCTTGTCATTCCCTCTATCGTCATTTGTTTCTGTTGATACAGCCTTGCGTTTTTTCTTTTTTCCGTCAAAAGTGAGGAAGGAAGAAATAGCTGAAAGAAGGGGGCGAACAGTTCATGGCGAGAGTGCTAGATCGTTTGGTCGTGCATGTCTATAGTCTTCTCTCTCTCTCTCTCTCTCTCTCTCTCTCTCTCTCTCTCGTTCTATTTCTTCAGATTTTTCTGTTTTCTGACCTGTCATTTTTCAGTGTTACCATCTCCTTTCGTTTATTGTATTTTGTTGTTGTACAGTGTGTCCATAAAGTTGCGCAACCCAAACTTTGATTGCGTATATCTTCTGAACCAAGAATGATAAAAACCTGAGTCTTGAAACAAATGTAAGCGTGTTCTATGTAGATATTTTCGAGGTCATGACCAATGTTGGAATATGTAACGTTTTTGTATAGTAACGAAAGGAAGTACGGAAAGTGTAAAATTTTTAAAAAAATGTACAAAATGAAGAAAATCAATGTTCAGTTGCAGAAAACCGATTTCCTGCGGATGAAATCCTGTGTATGCAAAAATTTGCGATAAAAAATACCCACCTGACAGCTGGCATAAAAACTCAGGTTACACTGTTCAACAACGAAAATGTAAATTGAACAAAATCAGATAATCCTTATTGATTTTGTGGTGCTAATCAGGAATTTGAAAGTTATTTTCGAATATTAGCTCTATTTTTCGTTTTACAGGCATGTCTAATAATAATGCTTTAAAAATAAATATATTCGCTTCGTTTGGGGTAAAATGTTACACTGATCCGGCAACACTGGAGAAACTATATGAACGCTTGGTTTCATTGTGTTCCTTATCTCAGTAGTGTTCTGCTATTGTTAGAAAAGACAGGTTTAGTGCAGTTATCAGCGTTTTGGGTGTGACTTTTGTGTAGTGCAGGACATAAAATACAACTACAAGTACACAAAAATACTAATATTTCGAATGTATATTTTTAAATAGTTGTCGGAACTATTTCAAGTGACATTTTGAGGATTTCAATAAACAAAAATGCCACGAAATTGTGTAAACAGTGCGGATAGCTTCTGCTACGTGTGTGGGGAAGTGATATTTTCCTCACAAAAGCAGACTATAACACCACTAATAAGAAAAGCCTATCAATATTACTTTGGTTGTAAAATTGGAGACCAAGATAAATCTTGGGCACCCCACATTGTGTGTAACACTTGTGCCAGCAATCTAACAAATTGGATTAATGGGAAGGGGCACTCAATGCCTTTTGCAGTGCCCATGATTTGGAGGGAGCCAAGCGACTACATCAGAGACTGTTATTTTTGTATGGTTCCTTCCGTCAAGAAGGGAATTTCCACGAAGAAGAAGCGTTATCAATTATGTGCAAATTCTCATTGCTTATCATTAATTAACCTAAGACACACCTGTTGCAGTAATTTTACAACAACAGTGTTAGCAAGGACAGCGTTTCAGTGAAAAAAAAAAAAAAACATCCATTTTACGGACTTGCATTAAACAGCCTTTTTACGTGGCAACACTGCATCAACTTTGTCACATTTTCGCACCAATTGATAAATGTTGATGCATGCTACACATATACACAGGGATTCACTCGCAGGAAATCAGTTTTCTGCAACTGAAGATTGACTTTCTTCAGTTTGTACATTTTTTATTTTACACTTTCGGTAGTTTCTTTCGTTACTACACAAAAGCTTTACAAATTCGAACATTGGTCATGATCTGGAATATATCTACATAGAACATGCTTACATTTGTTTCAAGCAGTGGCGTATTTAGGGGGGTGGCTTCCGGGCTTAAGCCCCCCCCGAAATCTTAGTTAGTATAGTAAAGTAAATGAAATATCTTGCAGAATTTTCACATTTCCAGGCAAAGCCCCCCCGAAAGTTAGCAAAGCCCCTCCCGAAACAAAATCGTAAATACGCCACTGGTTTCAAGTCTCAGATCTTTATCGTTCTACGCAATCAAACTTTGGGTGCGCAATTTTAAGGACACACTGAGTGTATATATAGTAGTCTTCCTACGAGGGATATTTCCAAATTGCTGGTAATTTCTAAATAACAACACACCAATAATAGCAATTACTGTCAATAGGCAAGTCCTAGCACATTTTTCTAGCTATCTCACGTAATAATGGTCGGTGTAATTCAACTTCTGTAATCGATACACATCGAAGTACGGATTTATTTATAAAATGTTGCTATAGAACAGGGTTTCTCAACCTGAGGGTTGCGACCCCTAAAGATCGCGAGAGGGTTTCATGCAGGCTCGTATCCACGGGGGGCAAGGGGGGCCCCCCCCTAAACTTTGGCTAGCCCCCATAAAATTTCACGGTAGGCTTGCAAATGAACTATAATATGGTGATGAAGTATAATATGATTGGGTCGGGGCCCCCCCTAAATTTTTGGGGTGGCTACGGGCCTGGTTTCATGGGGGGTCGCGAAGATAAGTGGAACAGATAAATGTAATTAGAATCTAATACCGGAAAATATTTTTAAATATTATTTTGAATTTTGTTCTGATAGGCATATTTTTATTTTTATACGTACGTGGTGGACAAACACCGTGCTCGTGGGTTTTCTCGGGGTTCTCCCGTTTCCTCCCACTTTCTTCATTCCACCATTTCACTCATCTCTCATTATCACCGTCTCCTTTAGCCTAACCGGCATAACCGTGGGACGTTAAACTTACAGATTTTTTTTATACGTACTGTTTAGTACAAGTAGAAGAACAACAGCTTTTCTTTAGGATCCTTTGTTGTTCTTTGCAGAATTGTACACGTATGTGTGTGAGCGAATAGTGGCAGCAAGCTGGCTACACTGAAGGTAGATTTTTGGTATGGGGTTTTGTTTGTTTCCTAAATTTTAAATGTGAAGAAGTTGCTTTTAGCAGTTTTTGTTGATACTGAACACATACACAACAATGTACCAATTCAGAACAATATGATGTAACTCAACGTGGCGGCCCCTCAAAAATTAAAATACTCAATAACTTATTTTAACAACTGTCCAAATTTTTTTAAAAATCAAAATTAGAAATCTCATTTTTATCATCATATGACCCAAAATTAAGGGAGTTATGGAGTGTTAAAAATTTTCAAATGGCCTCCATTTTGAAACGGATTGACGGATCGGATTCGCTATTTTTTCTAATATGAATGAACTGACCAAATTTGGTTTCAATCCATTCGCTTGTAGGGAAGTTACTGTATATACAAGAAATGAATTCTACTATTATAGAAATAGATGGATATCGTGAAATCTCCGCAATACACATAAAAATCCCACATAAGTTTTATTACAATCCAGAAATTGTAAGAGGATCGCTGTCAAGAGGATGTGATAAAATGGGGGTCGTGATAGGAAAGAGGTTGAGAACCATTTCTATAGAAGATACTGAAAAATCTTAAAGCTCCACTGTTTTCTCTTTTATGGAAGGAGGGCATAAAATAGTCAGAAACTACCAAATGTTTGTCTCTAGATTTTGAGGTCTCTGTATAATCTAGAAGCACAGTGTATTTGCTAGGTTGATAGGTTTAAGGCTCGTAGAATTAATAGAAGACAAACTCCATCATTGCGGGATCAAGTAGCTTTGAAACTACGTTCCCATTATACACCCAAGCATTCGAGGTAAGTTCAGATCATTGGTCTTTATCGTTAGAGGGACAGATGATCCATCGCTGACTTCCATGTTATAAGCTCAAATCAATCAACCACAATATACTTATTGAGCCTAAGGGCCCCACGTTCGAACCCAGTCCATACAAATAATGATCATCATCATATCCGTGTACTTCTCGGGGTTTCTCGTACCCGTTATTCTTTTTATTCCATATTTTGCACGTTATCATTTACTTATATTTAACATCTCATTTAGGTGACAGAACGTCACCGTAAGACCTTCAACAAAATATTTCATTTCAAGAACCTGTTTGATCACTTAAATGGTTAAAATGAAGATAGAAAAAAAGCATTTAAATATACGAACTATAATGATAACCCTCTGAGAGATCAGAAATGCGTACCACTGAGGCTGAAAATTGAAAACTTTGTGACAAACAACAGTCACCAAGCGTACCTATATTAGCTTGTGCGTTCCACTATAGCTCGTTGGCTCGGATCGGATTTCTTTCCTATTGTTTCCCAGCTGTCGTCTTCCTGCATATACGCGAGCGTTTTGTTGTTCTAGAATTTCCATTGTTATTGTTTTCTCTTTGTCTCCGGTCTTTTTTTTTTCTTTTTAATTTGGAGACATCTCTGCAAGTTTTCCCTCTTTTGCTCCGTGCGTACTGAAAAATATCAGCTGCATTTTCCCCCCCTTTATTATTATTTCTCGCAGCAACCGTTCCAACGAAATCTGCTTTCCTCTGATTTCCAACCACATACTGTTCTAGCTGGTTGGGCATGCGGAAGGGATTTTTATTTTGGAAAAGCAGGGTTGGTAGCCCATAATGTTTAGTTACATATCAAACTGATACATACACACAAAAAAATGAGGTATTGAAATAACACAAAATGACTACCAGTTTAGCATGTTACTTGTGTGTCAATTCAACACCAGCCACATCGCCTTCAGAGCATATCAGAAATACCTTGTTACTAGCTGTAAGTATTTGCATTGTTTTTTATTGTTTGGTATGAGCAAAGCTTTGCGAAACATATTTCGCATTTCTGGCAAGTAACTAATAACATTCTATTGTTTTCTGTAATCGGTCACAATAATATTGTTGTAAACCTGTGAATCATCTGACAACAGTTGCACAGATAGCTGTGCTTCCATCTGTTTTCTTTATCTGTTATTTTTGTGTCTTAGCATATATGAACAGAAGTTGGCAGAACGGTTGCCTATGTAACTGTTGTCAGACGATTCACAGGTTTACAATAATATTATTGTGACCAATTACAGAAAACATAGAACATTATTCGTTACTTGGCAAAAGTGCCAAAGACATTTCGCAAAGCTTTGCTCATATTAAACGATAAATATCAATGCAAATTCTCTCAGGTATAACTAGTTATTTCTGATATGCTCGGAAGGCGGTCTACAGAAAGTGCTCTCTGTGCTAAATACATATGAGCTGAGAATTATTCCTGTCCGTTATGAAGAGATTTCTAAACTCCTTGAGTAAAACAAGACTGTGTCCGTTTCTGAAAACATGTGCGAAAGTGGGAATTATCTCATAAAAATATATGTAATTCTGCCGGGACAAAATGTTTTATCCGTATTATGTAGGTGTACGAATCTTAAGGGAGGTTTATCTGTATTATGATCGTCTAAAGTGCTGTGCTTCTTCTAGACTGTATTCTAATCACCAAACCTGCGTTCCTTATGTTCTGTTATGAATAAATTCTCATCGCGTAGGCAGACTTGAGTCCAGTTTTTTGCTACCATAGTATAATCTACCAATGCCGCATATGCATTATCATAACGATATCTATTTTAAGGATTGAGAAATTGTGTGATATTCAGATTTAATGAGGCTTAGATGTGAGAGCTGTAAGGTTTAGGATCTAACATAATTTTTAGAGTGATGAATTATGAATTGGTGTGAGGCTAAATGTAGTGGAAAATAAATCACATGTAGTGATTGTAAGGCTGAAGATGAATCAAACGGAGGTACCAAAAATTACTGTGAGGTTGAGATCCTAGAACTGCTGGGTGAATGAAGCCACAACAACTGTCAAGAGTTTAAGGTTGAGTACACGAGGGTTGAGGAAAATGGCCTCTAGAGCTGTGTACGCTAATATGTAATATAAGTTTGTTTTCCGTGTTTAAAGATCAGTGATAGAGCTTCGTGACTCATTACCCGAAAACAGTCAGACTGACTCAGGGTAACCCAATCTGACCCAGAGACTACGAAACCTCGGTTATATACACGGAAAACCTAATTGATTCGTTGGGGAGTTAGTGGGGACGTCAATATTGTGTCTATATATCCCACGGCGAACCTCAGTTGATCATTGGGAAGTTAATGGAAATGTAAGTATCGTGGCCATGTGTTCTACGAAGAATCTCGAGTCTGCTAATGCAGGCTTTCTCAACCTTTTTCATACCACGACCCCGTTTCATCACACCCTCTTACCCTAGTGGTCCCGACCCCCAGTTTGAGAAACCTCGTGCTAACGTAATTTTTGACCAACATAATTCTTTCTCACTCTCACCTCTCATCAAGTCTATTATTTTTTTCTTGTTATGTGCGTATATGTATTAAAGTACTGCACTGAAAGATAACTGCAACAAGTATAAGAGTAATTGTGCGAGAATCATGGAAATTAAAAGATCCTTTTTTCTTCTTATGAGAGATGTCAAAGTCTAATCGAAAACGTCTAACTTGTCGCACAGAATATGAACGATAGCGCTGACCTCAAACACTATGTTGTTAAATTTTCTTATATAGTCTGTGTTCGAAACCATTGTGAGCTCACTCGTTGTTAAGCGGTTAGCGTACGCGCCTTTGGCGTGGAAGATCCGGACTCGATTCCCGATGGGAACTCGTGTGGTTTGGATTCCACATTAAGCTGTAGGTCCACGTCTCATAGAGTCTTGCTGCTGAGAGGGACGCTAAACTGAAAAATCAAATCAAATCCAGTTCGAAACCATGGTATTGCCTTTTCAGAACGGAAAGAGGAATACAAATAAATTTATGTTTAAAAATATTCATGATATGGTCCTTTCATTAAGAAGTGTTACACCGGGAATCAAACACTTGAGTACTGTATTCGAACTCGAAAATTCTGAAATAATTATGTAGAGTTGAACCATTGTCGTAATTACACTAGAATACCTCTTCTCGTGGAATCAGCAAAGTCAAGCAGTGCAGGGTTTGGTCCGAATAAAGATGGGTGACCATTCACATTGCAGTGTCTGTGGTATTGCAGCGTCCACCTACCATCGTGAGGACAATGGGGAACTACTTTGGAAAGAAAAATAACTCCTGTCTGGAAAACCAGCATTAACTGAGAAAGAAGTAAATGTGCTGACCACACATTTGCCCAAAGCCATGAATGTTACTATACGGCTGGTAGGTTCTGGGCCCCCTTAAGGGCGCCAGGAGACTTGTAGAAATGGTAAATTCCGGCTGCTTCCGGGTCAGACCACATCTGAGAAGCGATACTCTATCTCGGATGACTTGGACAAAAATAGTGACCCAAGTGACATCACTATTATAGATTGATGCACACATGAGAGGTTAGAAAATAGATAAGAAGCTTGGGTTGTTCTTCTATCTTAAGGAGAACTGGCAGCAGAGAAGGAAACCAAAGAAAAATGAGTAAAAAAAAAAAGCCATCTCACCAATTTCCTTTCGGGCCGTGAATGTAGGTAGCTAAAACTCCGTCCCTTACCAGAGTTACATGCATAATTCCAACAAATGGAAGCGTGGTGAATGCTTTAGGGACACATTCTGCCGGAATGGTTACTGGTTAACCTTAGCAAGGTTTGTTATTTTTGGGTCGAGAAACCTTGCAGAAAAGAATCTTCAGTTTTCGTTAAAAATACATAAGACTGTGATAGCATGCTATTTTTTTCCCCACGTGGAACATGGTGGTTTTGCTTTATTTAAACTGACACTTGTGTGGTACAAGCTGTTAACTTTATATTTACATATTATACAAAGGCGTGAAAGTATGGAGCGCTGTAGTATTTGTTTATATCTTCTAGTGTGCAAAAATGTCCATAAACAGCATCCTAGAGCTATGTATGTGAGTATATACATTGTTTGTTTTACACGTATGCATTTTTTAACACGGAAATATTTTAGAATGTATGTATCCTTACGGATTAAGGTATCCTTAAAGTAATAATAGTTTTTGTCTTTAGCATTGTCATTTTCTTTGCGGAGATCCGGGTTCGATTCTCAGTGACAGTTCATATTGCAAAGTTCTGTAGGTAGAGTCAAAATAATGTACTCGGGAATTTAACCCTTTACCATTTTATTATACAAATGTCTTATATAAACTATTATACAAAGCTTTTTGAATTTTCTCTAAGTCTTTGATCACTCTAAAATGCTCTCAGTTGGTTATGAACATTCCCCTTCGGCATATGATGTTGTCTTCTGGTAGAAAGGGTGTTTGTCTTTTCCACAACGGCCTCAAACATTCCCCTTCGGCATATGATATTGTCTTCTAGTAGAAAGGGTGTTTGTCTTTTCCACAACGGCCTCAAACGGGATAGGTTATACTACGTAGCTATAGCAGCCCCGGAAGCAAGTATTCAAAGGATTATACTCCGTAGCGCATTGCAGGCCCAGGGATAGTTATTAAAGGCCCAGGGATAGTCTCCGTACCCCAAGCGGCCTTGGGAGAAGGGTTTTGTAGGTGAATTATTAGCACTGGCACTGATAACTTCTTGGTCCCATCGCCCGCTTATATAGCCGTCCTTTTGGAGGGAGGACCTGTGGAGGAGTAGTCGGTTTTCTTCGTGTCTTTCCGTGCCCCTTTTGTTTCTTTCCGAAAGGTCCGCCTGTCGTCTGTCACTGTTTATAATCGTTAAAACACATGTTCGTAGTAAAAATATGTCGCTTATAGTATGTGATGACGTTTGGATCCTTGCAATATAGTTAGGATTCCATGTTGAGTTATAGGTCTAAAGTTACCCATTTTGTAACGGGTGCACACTCGTGTTCAGGCTCACTATTCTCAAAGGGAGTTCGCACTTATTAATCTCAAATTCTAACCCGAACTTGCACTTCGTTCGAGCTCGGGCTCGCTATTATCAACGATACTCAAGCTTGGCTCTACTAACATGTACGGTACACCCTTATTTCTTTTAAGTTTGCGGACAGAGCTCTCATTTAGGCTTTCCAAACAGAATATTTGAATCTTCTTGTAAAAAGGTATTTCTTGAACTTAGAATGTGGGATAATCGTACTTTTATAAAAGTACTGTCTTCACGTAGCGTAGTCGTTGACGGTGCGAGCGGTGCTGGATTCGATTCCCGGTGGGGATACTCGGTCGGAAAGGTGTAACAATTTTTTTTAAGTCAGGCATCCTGATTGAGGGTTTCCTAGGTTTTCCTCATTCACACCAGGCAAATGCCGGGATAATACCTAATATATTGATCCCAGACTGCTTCCTTCCATCCCCATTGCTTTCTCCCTTTCCAATTCCCCGGGAAATGTGATCGCCAAGTAACGTCATTTCTCATGAGTGTGACGGCCCATAGATGCCGAAAACTCAAAAATCTAATTCCTAATTCCGTTTATAAAAGTAAAAATAACTAACTAAATAAGAAAATAAAAATAGTTACGCCACCTTCCCGCCCCATTGTACGACAGACTTGAGGGCTGTGTGCTCCATACTTAAAGGCTGTACATTTTCTTGAAATCGGCACTCAGGAACACTGCCAATCCTTCTTTACCTCTCCAAGTTGTCTCAGATAATTTCCAAAACAGGCTGAGTGAGCCTCAGAGCGGCATTAGAACAAGGGTACAACAAGAAAAATTTCCCGCCCATGCCGGAGATCGAACCCGGTTACGAGGTGGATGCCTTACCGACTACTCTCCCGTAGATCTAATCTTGCTTGCTTCTGTACCAAAACAAAAGTATTGAAAAGCAGAACTGTTTGCTTACTTTTAACTTTTTCGTTAACTAGTGAATAAAATACTAACGTAGATTATTCAACTTAATTCTGGAGTCAAAAGTAAAATGTTAGCTACAAAATCGATGAAGCTAATGTTGAAGAAGATAATGGTTCAACCCTTTCATTTGTAGTACCAAATACCAAAAGAAAATTAAAGTTAGTTATTTCTAATAATAGCAGGAAATTAAGATATAAGTAGGAGAAAGTGTTAGTTTCGTTTTGCATAAAATTACGAGCATCTTGTAATAATTTATTAGGCGACACAATTATAGAGCAATCCCTAATCCCGTGCTTTATAAAACCGTGTTGCGTACCCTGACCGCAACGCAACCACATTAACTGCAGTGTCGTGTTGGTTGCATATAGTGTCAGGTTCTACATTGCCACTAAATTAACCGTTGATGGAATGTTCAAGCTGATGCCATGCTGGAAATAACGTTTTTGTCAAATGCAGAGAAGAGTTGTGCAGTAGCAATCATTTGTAATGAAAAAGCGTTTATGAATACAGTAAAACATGAATACAACGAACAGCAATAAAGATGAAGAGTGTGAAATTGTTCAAGTTCTTAAGGAGTCTCCGTTATTCAGGAGAAAACAAATCTTTCAAAGTAAGTTGAGAGCAATTATCAACATGGTTTTAATTTTCTGTCCATAATCGATTTTTGCTTCGTACAATATCACTGATTTGTATTTTCTTCTTAGAACGTAAAATCGCTTATCTATGTTCCAAACATTTAATTTCCAGCTGGGATCGAGAGGGAAAACGAATGAGATGGTGTTAGAAATGGTAAGGGAGAAAAATAACAATTCTAGACATTATTAAGAAGAGGAAGAGAAACTGGTTGGGACATTGGCTAAGAAGGAATGGTATCATGAGGAACGTTTTAGAAGGCATGATCGCAAGAAAGAGAGGGAGAGGCGAAGGAGACTACAATTAATGGACGATATCGAAACAGTTAAATCGTACGTGAGGAAGAAGAGGTAGCGGAAGACCATGGAGCATGGAAGTTTCTCATTTGCAGCAAGTGACTTGCCAATAATGACAGATACCAATGATAATGATGATGATGATGATGATGACGATTTCGTTGTCAGCGACTATCTCAATTTCCTTTCACGTTTGGTATTGATAAACTTAATCATTTGCGTTTCGTATAGTACGATCAGCACATACTTCACGCGACACAACGAAACAAGATTTCATTTTGATAACTAACACGCAACAGTGAACAGTACGGTTACAAATCTTACGTATTTTTGTTTAGAATTCGTCACCGTTGGTGGGTGGTGTTCTGGTTCGATCCCAGCTTTCACCAAGTGAGTTTTGTGGTAGAGCCGGGTTCGATTCCCGGCGAGAGCTCATGTGGTTCGGATTCCACGTTAATCAGTAGGCCTACCTGTCATGTAGCCTCGGTTACTAAACATTAACCTCAAAATCAGTTCACCAATATCGGTCATTTTCGATCATTTTTATGTATCTCTTCCTCCCTCTGTCCTAAGTTGCACCGTCAAAATGAAATGATAAAAACCATTCCAGGTGCGAACGTCATCTATGGGGCAAATTTGATCGAGATCGGTCGGGCGGTTCAAGAAGTATTAAGTCACAAATATAGTCACTTTCCTTTTTATTTATATAAAGACAGATTCACCTATTATCGCAAGATTATTATCGTATACAGCATTAGCGCTTAAATTATTGTATGGTTGGCAAGCCTGAACTCTCTATCCACGCTAACTGTACGTCCTGACTTTCATAATCTTAAAGACCGAAAACATAAAAACTGAAAGTACTCGAAAGCTAGACTCGCGAGTTAAAGACTACCTCCGCCGCGTTATGTGCATCCCGAACAGAAATAGTTCTCCTATCGGAAGAGAAACAACGGATTCTTCTCATTGCTTTCCGCATCTCTTTCTATAGAAATTTTAAAATAGTTTAGTACTTTTATAAAATTGATTTAAGAAACTTAATTTTGCTGCAAATTAGTCTCTCTCTTGTTTAAAATACTAAATATAACAATACAGTATTCATTTATCACGTGATATAGAGACTAGTGACATCTGTTGAAAAGAATATGCAACAGGAAAGCAATCCGTCCGTTTTTTGTTTGAGTTTTCCATCTTTTGCATTGATTTTCCTTTTTTTGCTGTATCGTCGTCGTCGTCGTCGTGGTCCACCCTTCTCGTTTCTTTCTTTCTTTCTGTACATTAATTTTGATGGCAAAGGTCGCCAAGATGTAATTAATTTAAAGCAAATGTCAATGAAAAGCCCGTATTAATTAAATACGAAGACTTTTAGCTTTATCCAGCAGACACGACTGGTCCTGGGAGTTGACTCTGTGAGTTACTTGCTCTACGGCAACTGAATAAAAAATTCATCAAGAAAATTACGGTCGGGAGTTCCTACCAAGAGGGAGATTTTTTACGTCTTGGCTTTTCCCCCTTTTCTTTCTACTTTTCAAGCCTTTAGTACACTACCTATAATGTTTCACACTTAAGATTAATCCAATTTTAGTTATTTCCATTTATTCCCTTAAAAAATGTATCTCTTAATTTATTTTATATCAATTTATTTAAGACCTTTGCTTATATCATTTTGTCTAACGAAAATGCGAGAGAAAAACTATGATTACACATACGGTCTAGAGGAAGATTTCTCAACTTGGGGGGGTCGAGAAGATAAATGGAAAAGGTAATTAGAATCTAATACTGGAGAATATTTTTAAATATTATTTTGAATTTTGTTCTGATACGCATATTTTTGTTTTTATACATATTGTTAAGAACAACAAAAAATAGGTCTGCTAAACATTTTCAACAGGTGCAGAGTTGTTTAAAACTAAATTTAAATGAAAGAGGTACGATATTAAACTAATGAGAACTGCATATTGAAATACAATTAAATTTGACAGCTAATGAGATACCTTAACATGGTGTGACTTCACGACTGCGGCGATGTCCGGTTCAATCTTCGTGACTCACATTATAAAGTCATTTAAAATACTTAATAACTTTTTTAACAATTGTACAAGTTTTTTTTTAAAAAAAACCAAAATTAGAAATCATTTTATTTCTTTTTATCATATGACCCAAAATTAAGAGAGTTATGCAGTTTTAAAACTATCAAACAGACTCCATTTTGAAACAGTATGACAGATCGGATTCGATATTTGTAATATCAATAAACTGATCAAATTAAATTTAAATCCATTTACTTTTAAGGAAGTTACTGTATCTATTATATACAAGAAATGGATTCTACTATTATAGCAATAGATGGATATCGCAAAATCTCCGCAATAGGTGTATTAAAAATCTCACACAAGCTTATTACAGACCAGAAATTATAAGGGGATCGCTGGCGAGAGGATGTGATAAAAAGGGGATCGTGATAGGAATTAGGTTGAGAACCATTGGTCTAGACCAATGATAAGAGTTGCCCACGATACTAGAATTGAGATGAGAAGTCCATTTGCAAATTCGAGACAAAATTAGAAATTTCTCGAGTCTCCTGCGTAACACCATTTCATGCAAGTTTTAGATCTCAGACACTATTTTGATGTTACGTGATTTCATAGTATAAAAACTATAAATTGATAGTGATTCAAATTATATTAAATTTTACCGTTTAACATCCCACGATTATGCCCGTTAGGCTAACGGAAACGATGATAAATTAAGAGAATGATGATGGAATAATTCGTGGAATGAACATGTAGGAGGAAACGGAAAAAATGAAATGAAATTTTTGAGTTTTACGTCCCACGATTATGCCGGTTAGGCTAAAAGGAGATGGTGATGAGATGAATGAAAATAGTGGAATGAAGAAAGTGAGGTGGAAACGGGAGAACCCTGACAGAACCCATGCACACGGTGTTTGTCCACCACAAAGTTCACTTGACGGGAGCAGGGTTTGAACCCGGGACCCCAAGCACCAGAGGTGAACGCTCTACCACTGAGCCACCGCGGTCCTAGGAGGGAACGGGAGTACCCGAGAAAAGATATTGTTCACCACAAACTTACTTGGTCGGAGATCGAAGCAGGGTCCCCCACGCACCAAAGATAAGCGCTTTACCACTGAGCCACCGTGCCCGATAAAGTGATTACACGAATACAATGATTAGCAAAGATATGCAAATCATTACACACTCGTATGCTCCAATAATAAATATGATTTAAATGTTGTTACATTACATGTTTCGTGAACCTCTTCGTGACGTCTAAGGACTCTGATAACTTACACATGAAATGAAGACAAAACGCCAGGGCAAAAATTTTGCAAATAACGTTATTAGAAGAGACGAGAAAATATTGTCTTGTCTCATGGACAAGAGTTACGTGAAAATCAAGACGAGACTATATTTCTAGAAAAATACAAGATCATTACATCTTCTAGATGCATTACGTCTTCTTGTTTCGTGAACAAGAATTACTTAAAAATCGAGACGAGACGATATTTCTACAAAACATTATGAGACGAGTAAACCTTACTTTTTGACTCGACTCGTGGATAAGAATTATTTGAAACTTGAGACGAAACGATATTTTTTACAAAACATTACGAGAGGAGACACCTTAATTTTTGTCTCGTTTCGTCGACAGAAATTATTTGAAAATGGAGACGAGACGATATTTCTACAAAACATTACAAGATGAGACGAGGCAACCTTATTTCTTGTCTCGTCTCATGCATAAGACTGCCAGTGTTGGCCAATTATAATGTGTGTTGCGGCGCAAGACACAATGGGAACCATTTTACCAGCCAAATTAATAATAAATATACAAGTTGTGACTGACACCTACAACATACTTAACTAATTAATAATGTCTGTTATAGTACGAATAATATTATTAATCTTAGACCGAAGATATTTTCTTATAATAAATTTATATCAGATCCAAAGTCACGTTGTGATTTACCTTCACTCCCCCTTATATTGGTCGTTGTCTGTCTCTCACACACAATAATTAATTCTCGTGTTAATAGCTATCTCTCACTCATGGAGGTGAATTTTGTCTTTGACAGGGTAATTAACTCTCACATTAGTAATTGTTTCTCACATCTCATGATTAATTCTCACCTCATGTTTGCTTTTCCCTTATGTCACGAGTAACCTTCACCAACAACCACGTCAATGATTGTCTCTGAGACTACGATCAACTCTCACAATGGTTGTTCAAATATCATATGATTATTCCTCAGCTCATTACTTTCTCTTCTTGTTATTCATGACTAACCTTTATTTATCTTTACATCAATGATTAATTTTCCATTAACGTCTTTCACGTCACATGAGAAACCATGACTTCATGACGTGCTTTCTCTTATGCTATGAATTAACTCAGTCTCACGTCAATGATTGTCTGTAAAAGCATAATTAGCCGTAATGCTGTCGTAACTCAAAATAGATTTGAAATTATCAAATTTTAACGTGTAATAATTGCAATTTGTATGTAATTAAGAAAGGTTTTCTCTTCAATAATTATTACTATACATATTGAAGTAACGTTACAATTCTCAAAAACAGACGAGATAATCAACATTCTTTAGATATAACGATTTTGTTTGGCTTACTTGTAAAATTGCAATTTCAGAGTTATGATAATTTGATTCTAGGAATGTCTAATACATCACATGATTAACCCTCACCTCATGATTCTCTCCCCCTTATATGTTATGATGTCACGATTAACCTTTATCTAGGTAGTTGTTAATTATTGTCTCTGACAGCATGACTAACTCTCACACTTTTAATTGTCCGTACCTCATGACTATTTTTCTCTTATGTCATGAGGGGATGAGGTAGCTCAGTGGTGGATCACTCATCTCTAGCACGTGAGGTCCCTGGTTCGATTCTATCTTCCATCAAGTGAGCTTTGTGGTAAAGAAACATAATGAGCGTGGATTCTCCCATTTGCTCCCACTTTCGTCGTTCCAGCATTATAATCCATCTCATTATCACCTCCCTTAACGGCAAGGTTGATATGTTTAAAACAAAATGTTTAAAACAAGTGTTTAAAACATGTTTAAAACGAGGGCTGTTGTTTTATTCAGTTTGTTTTAAACGTTTTAAACAAATTGTTTTAAACGTGTTTTTTTTCGATGCTGGTTGGACATGTTTAAAACAACTAAAATATCAGATTGAAGAATCTAATTTAATTTTCTAACAAACAACCCATCCTCCGCAGGATTTGTGCATGGAGTAAATTACAAGCAGAGTTATATTCTTATTATAACAGCAATTACTGAACGAAATTCTGCACATCAATGTGCGTATAACTAAACCAACAGAAATTCAAGTGAAGTATTTGAACATTTCTTAATTTCCAAGAATAATGGAGGTTAAACACACTATACACTATTCTAAGATCTAAATTCACAAATTCAAAACTTGGGTATTTTTTGATCACTATCATTTCCATAATAATGAACAGTTCTCACATCATATGTTAGAATAAATACTCTGACAAATACAATACAACTCATACAAAAGAACAGTGACTAGCCTACAAGGAGCAAATGACATTTTAACTAAACAGTTTTCAAGATACATTTCTATCTGCAACATGGGTAGCTAATAATGATTAGTGACTACGGCATAACAACACAATTAACTCTAGACACCCGCCAGGGATTTTAACAAAACGGTAGACTCTCATATTCGGGGCTCTGGTGACCCCCCTAATTATCACAGAGTCATGAGTTATACACCATTGGAAAGCTTATAGACCACAAATTCCAACGAGGTAACATTCGTGAAATTCCCGCCGTATTTGTAGAAAAAGAACAGACATAAAAAATCATTAAAAATATGAAAATATTGACTTTGCGGGGCCCTGGCAACCCTTGCAGTCTCCCTACGCTGACAAAATGATGCTAATGTGTAGGCCACATACTTGTGACAATAATATAAGAAATGGTAGCCATTGCGTAATGAATTCGTTTTATGTAGGAAATATTTAAAAAAAATATATACGCAGAAAAACATTCATTGAATTAGACATTCTCTCCCCTCCCCCACTATAGTACCATGTCCATATGCAAATCATTTTTGCTGCACACATCATGTATACGAACAAGAATTATGCTTCTAGACCACCTCAGTGAAATATATCTTGTGTTATATGGGATCGTCCCGAAAATAAATGTAAATTAACCAAATTTGACCCCATCTTCCTCTATAAACAACAAGTACACATACAGGTTACTATCATGTAGGGGACTACTTCATTGCTTCACATACCAATTTTTATGGATGTACCACAAAGAGGGGAGAAATACCCGCCAAAACCTGATGAGAAAAATTTTAAAAAACAACTTCACCCAACTCCAAAAATTGGCTAACTTTGGCCCCTCCCTGCTCCCCCATATAAGCAAGAAGTCCAAATACACGATATTACCATGTAGTGGCCTACTTCATTGCTTCATGTAACAATTTTTATGAATCTATCCCCCAAGAGGGAAAGGGCCCCCAAAAAACTGTTGAAAAAGAAAAAAAACACGATATTTACCCTCCTTCCACATACATAAAATGCACATCAGCAAAGCTGCATCTTTCAGGAATAAATTGATACCAAAACCATCTTCCAGCCTTAATTTGAGGTTTAAGACTGAGCCATTGAAGTTTAAAGCCCTGATAGAACGTAACACAAAGAAACTAAACTACATATTCTGTGAACGGAGATCGGAAAATTCCCGATTTCTTTCTCCCGAGATTAGGGAAGTTCCCGAAATTTGATCTAGCGGTTGAATATAGATGGCAAGCGATACCTAAAAAAATGTAATATATATATGCCTATTTAGATTATTGTTTTAAACAAAATAAACATTTTAAACATGTTTTTTTTGTTTAAAACAAAGTACTTTGTTTTAAACGTTAAAAACGTTTTAAACAAAAAAACATGTTTTAAACATAAAAAACGTTCTTTTTGTTTTTTAAAAAAAAATCATGTTTTTTTCAACCCTGCTTAACGGTGCATAATCGAAGGACGTGAAAATAACAAATAAAAAGAAAGATCTTATGCGACGACGAATGACTTTCACATTAACACGTCTCTTACGTTATATGATTAATGCTTCGCCTCATGACTAACTCTCTCTCTCTCTTATGCTGGTGCCTTCCATTTCAACTCAGGCAAAAAAATATAAAATTGTACCATCACCATCTCAGATATTGTTGAAACTTTTTTTATAGCAACTAGACATGTTTTTAAGAGACCCATATTTTTTTGTTTTGTCGAAAAAAATTTTCCCGCCAAGTAATGGGCCATCAAAGACGGGGAGTACAATTTATGAATTGTAAAAGACATGGAAAATGGTCAATTTCGGAGCCTCACCATTCGGCTATGGAGACAGGTAGAGTTATAATTCTTGTTGTGGTATGTACATAGGGATATAAATAAACTATATTTTATTATAGTTTGGTTTGCGCATGCGTATCTTTTTGTACATAAATTAACAAATGAACGTCAACTTATCTGAAAAGTCGAAGTTTGCGAATTTTTTTCGAGCACTTCCGGTTCGAATTTTAAAATTCTGTTTTCACGATTGGTAAGATCTAGTTACCCGCTTTCCGAAAAAAATTTTGTATCGCTTCTGTGGTCAACCGTATTGTCGCAAAAAATTCGAGAAATTGTAAAATTTTCAAAAATCGCCATTTTTGGGCGCCATTTTCTCGAAAACACCATTTTTTAAAATTCTGAAATTTTGTCAGATGGTTCAACTTAATAATAAACACACCAAATATCATTCTCGACCAATGCTTCATGGATTAACTGCAGCCTTTTAAAGTTAGCGAAGTTTCGCTAATTTTGATGTCACAGTTAGCAACACTGGGAACAATGAAAGTGCAATGATTTGATGATGTTTGTGGTTCACATTCATTAAATGAAGAATAAAAGGTTTTCTTGGCTGTTTTTTTATTATTTTGATTAAAAAGGCTCTCTGAAATAGTAAAATGAGCCTCCCTCTACTCCTCCGTTTTCTTAAAACTGAAGTAATCTGAGGTGGAAATTACGATTACGAAACACACAAATTTCAAGTTCACTTACTTAAAATGGTCTTCGGAAACAAAATTTCACTGATTTTTTTTATTTTATTTTATTTTTTTATTATTATTTTTTTTTTTTTTTTTACATGGACCAATCATTTGCTTGGTTGTTGTCTTCTTTGCTAATAGCATGTAACCGTGCAGGTGCTCCAATAGATGTTGCTTCACTCATAACTCATCCAGGAGTGGATCTAGGGGGACGATTGCCGCCCCCCCAGAAGAAGAAACTTTCTTATATATATATATAAATAAAACCCATCCCAGAGTTTGGAGCTCTTAAAAGTAGCTCTAAGTAGCAGTATTACAATCCCCCCCAGAAGTCCGTCCTGGATCCGCCCCTATACGTAGCACATTGTCGATAGTCACAAAACACTTATTTTCACTTCTCTTATGCTCTTCTGGAAACCTGTACCCTGCTGAAGGTTCATGTGGAAGCATAAACAGCACTTAAACTTCACGTAATGCATGATTTATTCATAATATTTCTGCTACGCACCACTGGTTATCATACATATATGTATATAACAAAAGTTCCTTTTTGCAGATTTCTTAAATCTACACTTTGAATTGCAAAAGTTCGATTTTGGGGGAAGTATGAAGTTAGTTCATGGTGACCCGTTACTGCCATAAAAACTTCGCAATTTTCAGAAAGCCAAAGATAACTTCGTTGAATACCAGTTACCGGTCACATACTTTCCCTTTTTTCTTCCGGAAATCGTCGAATTCAGTTCCAGATAACAAAACGAGAGTAATACTCGGAGTTTGTACTTGCACTATACTCACGAATTCTCCTGTGGTTTTAGTGGGGACGCGGTGGCTCAGTGGTAGAGCGTTCACTTTGGGTGTCTGGGATCCCTGGTTCAATCCCAGCTCGTGCCGTTCTGCATTCCACCATTTCATTCATTTCTCATAATCACCGTCTCCTTTCGCATAACCGAGGAACGCAAAACTTTCATTTCATTTTTTTCTTCTGCGGTTTTAATACTGTGTATCTGTTTTAGCCTAAGGCCATGGCGCGTTGCCACATTCTTTGCCCCCCCCCCCTTCTCCACTACCGTCGCAGAGACCCTTGCATGGCCGGTTTCACTGCAAAAACACTGCTTTATCGGACCTGTCTGCATCTCGAACATCTGAAAGCGATTTTTAAAGTGGGATGCAGCACCATCAGAAATCACTGACACGGTTTGGGAAATTGTAGACACCTATTTTCACGCATTCAAACCTTTTTCTATTATATATATATTTGCGCTTTTCTTCGAGTATGTTTAGAATCTTGTCTGTGACTATGAGTACATGAGCCGAATCGTGTGTTTTATCGTCGTTTATTACAACAAAACTGTCAATTGTTTCATATTTCGGTGATAACTCTGAATTGCACTTTGCAGAATAACAGTCCAGTTTTCAACGAAGTCCACATGAAGTAAAATAGAATTTGTATCTTGAAATTTTATACGATGCTTTCGGTAGCAATTTTGATTCTCTTTGGGTTTTCTTGATGTAGTCATGAATTACAATTCTTACAGTTAAACCAGCAATGTACGATACGAAAACGGAAAGTGGCACAGTTTTCTTTCTTTCTTTTTTTTTTTAACGAGATCATTATTCTCCCATATGGCATATGTAATCACTTTCATTTTCATCAGGATCAATAATTAAAGACACCACAATTATTTCTTCCACTCCAGGACATTCACCACATTCTTGAAGAAGATAGCTGTTATTTTCTACGGATCATACTACTAAAGGAAATAGGTCACTCATGACAGCTTCAATACAGGTTGCACCTTTGATTTGTAGCAACGCAGTAGCAGCTAACTTAAAATTTGCACAATACACACACACACACACACACACACACACTTCCCTCTCAGGTTGCAGACTGACACACTTTAGTCGAATACTATAAAATTCCGAGTGACCTATTTTTATGCTGGGATTGTTCTGTTTTAAAATTCAGTAAATTTCTTTGGAACGCGTAAGAAAACGTTTCGATTTTTTTTAAACTTTTTGTCATTTTTCGATCACTGTAATGACATCGCACTTAATTGAGACTTTGTCTGGAGCATTCCAAATCATACTGAGGTAATAGTTTAGGCCTTTTATAGATCATCAGAATTCATTGGATGGCCATTTCAAGTAAACTTAAAATTTGTGTGTTTCGTAATCGTAATTTCCACCTCAGATTACTTCAGTTTAAGAAAACGGAGGAGTAGGGGGTGCTCATTTTACTATTTCAGAGAGTATCTTTGTTCAAAATAATAAAAAACCAGCCAAGAAAACCTTTTATTCTTGATTTAATGAATGTGAACCACAAACATCATCAAATCATTGCACTTTCATTGTTCCCAGTGTTGCTAACTGTGACATCAAAATTAGCGAAACTTTGCTAACTTTAAAAGGCTGCAGTTAATCCATGAAGCATTGGTCGAGAATGATATTTGGTGTGTTTATTATTCAGGTAAAGTTGAACCATCTGACAAAATTTCAGAATTTTAAAAAATGGTGTTTTCGAGAAAATGGCGCCCAAAAATGGCGATTTTTGAAAATTTTACAATTTCTCGAATTTTTTGCGACAAAACGGTTGACCACAGAAGCGATACAAAATTTTTTTCGGAAAGCGGGTAACTAGGTCTTACCAACCGTGAAAACAGAATTTTAAAATTCGAACCGGAAGTGCTCGAAAAAAATTCGCAAACTTCGACTTTTCAGATAAGTTGACGTTCATTTGTTAATTTATGTACAAAAAGATACGCATGCGCAAACCAAACTATAATAAAATATAGTTTATTTATATCCCTATGTACATACCACAACAAGAATTATAACTCTACCTGTCTCCATAGCCGAATGGTGAGGCTCCGAAATTGACCATTTTCCATGTCTTTTACAATTCATAAATTGTACTCCCCGTCTTTGATGGCCCATTACTTGGCGGGAAAATTTTTTTCGACAAAACAAAAAAATATGGGTCTCTTAAAAACATGTCTAGTTGATATAAAAAAAAGTTTCAACAATATCTGAGATGGTGATGGTACATGCTCTGCCTGAATTGAAATGGAAGGCACCTGCTACGAATAACCTTTATTTACTCTCTCGTCAGTCTTTGACAGCATGGTGACCTATCACATTAATAATTGCCCTCACGTCATGACTATCTTTCTGTTATGCCGTGATGAACCTATGTTTACCTTAGGTCTCATTAATTATGTCAATGATTCTCTTTGACATCATTGTTAACCCTCATTAATTATTCTCTCATTTAATTAATTCGCACTTCATTGATTGTTTCTGACGGTATCATTAATTCTCACAGTAATGATTCTCTGTCACGTCACATGATTAATTCTGCCTCGTGACTGTTTTTTTGTGTGTGTGTCATGGTTAAATTTCACTTACCACATTGGAATTAATTTACTTCATTTCACACTGTTGATTGTCTCACATTCGTAGCATTATTAAGCATCACGTGAATGATTTTCTCTCATTCACATAATCAATGATCATATCGGTAGCTTATTTACATAATGATTAACCCTCACATTAATAAGAGTCTCTTAGTCACGTTATAACTAACCCTTCCGCACACGTCGATCATCTGACCCTTATATTACTCTTTCATATGGGGATTAACCTTTAATTAGGTTGTCAGTGATTATCTTCCATTCATATAATAATTTAACTCTCTCTTGTTATTCCCATATCATTTCCGTTTATCAGTTTTATGTCTATGATTAATGCTCTCATTACATTAATAATTGGATCTTAAACTCAAGCAATGATCGACTGTCGTTAATTTTCACATTACAGCGTGCACCGTCCAATTGTACCTTAGCCTCAAGTAGTGATTACCTGCCGCTCACTCCCATATTATCGAGTGCGCCTTTCACTTGTATCTTAGACTTAAGTAATGATTGATTGTCGTTCATTTCCATATTGCCGCGTACACTTTTCATTTACATCTTATCCTTAAGTAATGATAGACTGTCGTTGACTTCTATATTGCCCTGTGCACCTTTCACTTATATCTTATCCTTAAGTAATGATTGCCTGTCGTTCACTTCCACATTGCCGCGTGCACCTTCCACTTGTATCGTATCCTTAAGTAATGATTGCCTGTCGTTCACTTTCATATTGCCTCGTGCACCTTTCACTTATATATTATCCTTAAGTAATGATTGCCTGTCGTTCACTTCCACATTGCCGCGTGCACCTTCCACTTGTATCTTATCCTTAAGTAATGATTGACTATCGTTCACTTCCATATTCCCGCGTGCACCTTTCACTTGTATCTTATCCTTAAGTAATGATGCCATCCATAGTCACATATTTTGAGTTGAGTAGAGATGTAAGAACGGAGTTAGAAATTCTCTTGATTAAAAGAACATGTAACGTGTTCTGGAAATTTCAATTACCCAATCTTCAAAATTAAGTTTTTATTATACTGTTTGGTGACAGCACTGGTAGTTACATCAACAAAGGCGACAGAAACAACCTTATAATTTAATAAAGTAGACACAGTTTCTACGAGAAGGTAGAATATAAAGAATTAGGGTCCTTCTTTGCTCGTTGTCCCCGCAACGAAATAGAATATTTGCTTAATTTTCGTCTCTGTTCTTGGGCGAAAGGGAAATGTTTACACAAGCCTGACTGTGTGAGATTAGGAAAAGTAAGCATTCAGGCACATAACAAATTAATTTCCTTGTACTTCATTTGATATGCTTCGTGTTGTGTAATTACCCTCCGAGACATTTGCTTAAAGTCCTTGTCTGCTCTCCCCCTCCTTTTCCTTCTTCCTCGTTGCTTGAGGAGTGTTTTTTTAAAGTGTAAGTCATCATATTTTCTGTCTCCCTCTCCGAAAGTTGCCGCGTCAAACTTCGCTCCAAGTTAAGACTTTTCCCTTTTTAAAAAAATCCCCTTGCATTCAGGGTCTCCATCATACTAAAGGAAATGGTTCAGTCATCAGAAAAATCTATATTATATGAGGGTACATTGTCTTAGTGGTACAGCGCTGAACTCAGATGAGAAGGGTCCCTGGTTCGATCTTCAGGCACTCCAACATCATGGTTTTCAAATTTTCGTCCAGATTCTCATTCTACCAATTCTTCTATTATCATTTACTTGCCTTAAGAGCCTGCCTTACTAAAAATAATACAAAATTTACCATTTTTCTTTTGCTTGTTTATTCATCAGTGAAAGGAGATAATGAAATTCAAGTTACCACAATCATAGATAATGCTATTCTACAACAGAAAATATGAACCTGAAGAATGTTCAGTGTTGCGATCCATAGAAATTACAGTGTTGCCAGAAAAACAATTTCCCTAAAATCTAAGTTAATGCAGCGAGTAGAGGAACGAACTCAATTGCATTTGATTACGTATCATGTTGTTTTGGTTTCTTGTGAACTAGTTTTTAATTAACATTATTATTTAGTTTTAATAACTGTATGTTAAAACTATTTGGTTTATTACAAACTAAATACAATTATTATTTTAAAAAATAGTTCACAGGAAGCCAAAACAATATGATACGTAACCAAATGCAGTTGAGTTTATTCCTCTATTCGCTGCATTAACTTAGATTTTAGGGAAATTGTTTTTCTGGCAACCCTGTAATTTCTATGGATGGCAATACTGAACATTCTTCAGGTTCATATTTTCTGTTGTAGAATAGCATTATCTATGATTGTGGTAACTTGTATTTCATTATCTCCTTTCACTGATGAATAAACAAGCAAAAGAAAAATGGTAAATTTTGTATTATTTTTTAGTAAGGCAGTCTCTTAATAATAATCCGCCTTCTTTTGCCTAAAGGTTCTAAGCAGGGGAGATCAAACTATAAATTTAATTTCGTTTTCATTGCTATTCTACAGGGTGGTCTAAAATTATGTAAATGATATTTCAAAGACTGCGGTAAAGAAAACTACCAACATAACTTGAACATAAAATTGAACAAGGACACATTACTCTCTGTTGGAAGTTGGAATGAAGTTGGGACAAAGTGCTTTCAAAAAGTACACATATGGTTATGAGAGTTGAAAATAGATATGGCATGTGGAAACGAACAAACAAACAAAAAAAAAAAAAAATACAAGTTTCATGAAAAGAATGATCGATCATTCACTTCCAGTTTTCGTCACTGTCAGAGTCCTCTTCCAAACATTCTTCATCGTCCTCCTCTAACTCGATGTGTGCTAGGTTTAATTTGACACTGTGCATTGTGAAATTTGCACCGGAAGCAACATCTTTGAACAGCCTCAGATGGATCTTATCCTAAATTCATAGACTAGAAATGTCAATATCAGTCCGGACATCTGCAGCACGAAGTGCAGTCACAGTGACACTGCCTATGGAAAATGTTTTGAGAGTTGCCTTTCGTTCTTTTAATTCGTAGGTGACTCCTGAATGAAGTTCAGGTTCGTAACTAGTACTTTCCCTGTATCGCAAAGAAAATGGACTACTTTTTATTGGCGAAAGACATCCGAATACAAGGGGGGCCATCAAGGGGGGCAAGGTAGGGCGCTTGCCCCCTTCCCCCCGTAGAGGAAATTATACTTCAGAAGATCGAACACCCAATAGAATTTTTAGAATAGTTACCGCAAAATTTGAAACTATATTTAAAATGTCGCTTATACTTGCCCCCCCCTCTGGAAATCGCAACATGGGCGCCCTTGTCCGAATATGTTCCCAGTACGTTAACTACACGGAAATTATTAAATTGAACTTTAAATCCTAGTTTTTTGTAGGCTCCTAGCAAATCGTCGTTCTGTTATCCTCGTCTGATCTTCACTTGTTGGCCCTGTACAGGTCACTCAGAACCCATTCGACGTTCTTCTGCACATGCTATATCTATATTCAACTTTCATAATCGTATGCGTCCTTTTCGAAAGCAGTCCACTTCGTGCTAACTGCCAACACTCTCATACCTTTCCTTACAATAATTTTAATCTCTGTTCTCCATGGCATGTGCTACCAGTGCACCATTCAGATCGATACATGCCTCTTGATGAAGAACAAGGTTGTCACAAGCAGCTTGACAGACCTGTATTGGTATCCTGTGGATCTTTTGTGTGATAGCTTCCTGTCACAAGCAGCTTGACAGACCTGTATTGGTATCCTGTGGATCTTTTGTGTGATAGCTTCCTGTCACAAGCAGCTTGACAGACCTGTACTGGTATCCTGTGGATCTTTTGTGTGATAGCTTCCTGTCACAAGCAGCTTGACAGACCTGTATTGGTATCCTGTGGATCTTTTGTGTGATAGCTGCCTGTCACAAGCAGCTTGACAGACCTGTACTGGTATCCTGTGGATCTTTTGTGTGCTAGCTGCCTGTCACAAGCAGCTTGACAGACCTGTACTGGTATCCTGTGGATCTTTTGTGTGATAGCTGCCTGTCACAAGCAGCTTGACAGACCTGTACTGGTATCCTGTGGATCTTTTGTGTGATAGCTTCCTGTCACAAGCAGCTTGACAGACCTGTACTAGTATCCTGTGGATCTTTTGTGTGATAGCTTCCTGTCACAAGCAGCTTGACAGACCTGTACTGGTATCCTGTGGATCTTTTGTGTGATAGCTTCCTGTCACAAGCAGCTTGACAGACCTGTACTGGTATCCTGTGGATCTTTTGTGTGATAGTTTCCTGTCACAAGCAATTTGACAGACCTGTACTGGTATCCTGTGGATCTTTTGTGTGATAGCTTCCTGTCACAAGCAGCTTGACAGACCCGTACTGGTATCCTGTGGAACTCTTCTGTGATAACTTCGGTTAAATTGCGTATGTGATGTTGGTTCTCTTTGTCCTTTAAAAGGTCCCTGTTTGGTCTCCAATCTCGACTACAATTTCCTCCAAACTCGACTGCCATCTTCCGTCTCACCTCCGCGTAATTGTTTGTAGCAGAATACAACATATGCTGCTCTAGAGACAACCGTTCCACCATCCCGTCTGGCATTCACTGACAGTTTTAACACTAGAACTACCAAGATATTAATTATACAAGAACTACCAAAGGGGTCATTATGACCCCTTATGTTTTAAATGTTTTTTTAGGTTGGAATTTAGGAATCCTTTGGCAACCAAGACTTGATGTGACTGGATATAAAAATTAATATGCTTCAAGAGCCACATTAGCTTCAACCAGTGGCGGATCTACTCCGGGGCCGGGGGGCTCAGGCTCCACACCTTTGGGAATGTTCAATAAACTGATTCCAAATATCAGAAAATAAGCAAAACCTGTCAGTTGTGTGTTTTTCGCTTCTCGGGGTTTTGAGATAAAACCTTATTGATCTCATTATTTCTTCAAACCTGTTTGTGAGCATGATATTCCGAAAACAGCAGCAGTCTAAATTTTCAAATCAGAAACACTTTAAACTTACATAATTCATCTCCATTGCTCCACGAAAAATAAAAATTCGATAGGTGTCAAAATGACGCCCCTAAGTAAATCATCAATTTTAAAGAAAACTAATAATAATTCAGATTCTATATTTAGGATAAAACAACACTGATTAGAGAGAAGAAAAGTAGCGTGACATGTTCAGCATATTTTAATTAATGTTCAAATTGAACATGATGAATGATGAATGACGTTGAGGGGTCAAAATGACCTCTTTGGTAGTTCGTGTGTTAAGTCCAGTGACCGTTATTGCCTATTTCACGCTACACAATTTTGCCATATCAAAACTTTCTGTCCAGAATTACAAGTACTAAAGACAGTCAAACATCATATACATATGTATGAGCCATCCTGTATTATATAAAAGAGTAAAGTGTCTCAATCATTAACAATTACACTAGAAACACCAGAATAGAGTATTTTGCAGTATAGTAGGGTTCAAATTTGCCAACAATAGAGTATCTTGGACTAAAGTATGACTCAAATTTTTTATTAACAATAGAGTGTCTTGGGGTAAAGTAGGGTTCAAATTTTTTGTCAATAATACAGTATCTTGGGAAAGGTAGGGTTCAAATTTTTTCATCAACAATAGAGACTTTTGGAGTAAAGTAGGATTCAATAATTTTTGTCAGCAATAGAGTATTTCGGAGTAAAGTAGTTTTAATTGTTTTGTGAACATTAGAGTATTTTCGGGTAAAGTAGAATTCAATTTTTTTTTGTCAGCAATAGAGAATTTTGGGGGTAAAGTAGTGTTAATTTTGTTTGTATACAATAGGTTATCTTTGCGTAAAACAGGGCTCAATTGTTTTTTGTCAATACAGTATCTTGGAGTAAAGTGGGGTTCAAATTTTTTGTCAACAATAGAGTGTCTTACAAACCTCTCGTACGTTAGTTGGTTGGAGTTTAGCGTCCCTTTTAAGACCGAGACTAAGAATTCGTGAACATTCAGTTTAAGGTAAAACCCAAACCACCATAGTGGGTTCAGATTTCAGGGATCTTCAGTTAGGAACTGAATCCAGAACAAAATACAATAAAAGCACGAACACTAGCCCCTGGACTAGCGGGAAATGCTCCCTGAACGTAGGGAGATGAAATTTTGCATATGAATTCCTTATCTAAAATTTGTTAAAACCTATCTCATTATTTTCGAAAATTTCACTTTTATAGATGTGGAAGGAGGTCATTTTGCAATATTCAAAATTTTCCTTTTCTTCACTTAAAAAAATCTCAATGTGAGCATATTCTTAAATTGGAAGTGTGAGATTCGGTATGTAGATTCTTAGTTAACAATAGTGGATTACATGTGGCATTATTTTGGAAAACTCCATTCCTAAGAAGGGAAGGGAGGGTAATTTATACGCATAATATATAAATTTATGGTTTTGTAGTTATTAAACCTTACTTTCGAGAGAACAGGAATTTCCGCTAATATTTATATATAGCATATTATCTTACTAATAACTACCGAATAAATTGACCAATCATAATATAGTTTGCATGCCTGTACAGATAGTAACATTTTCTGTAAGTGCTCAGTGGTACAACGCACTTATGGCGTATCTAGTTCCTGGTTCGATTCCAACTCTCAACAGGTGAGCTTTGCGGTGAAAAAAAAAAACACCGTGTGTTTTGGTTTTCTCTTCGTTCTCCCGTTTTCTGCCACTTTCTTTATTCCACCATTTCATTCATTTCTGATTGTCACTGTCTCGTTTAGCCTAGATGGTGTAATCGTGGGATGTAAAACTGAAAAACAAAATCTTATTTTTTTGTCTGTGCGAATGTGAAAGCAAAAAAACTAGAATAGGAATGCTTAATCTTTTCGGGAGTTGTACAGGGTGTCCACATGAAACTTCCCTGATTACAAATATTAATTGCATGGAAACTATTAGTGCCAGAGAATAACGGTTTGCGGCATCTTGAAGAGCAACTCAAACAGTTTTTTGATGTTGATTGTTAATTGTTGTTGTTATTTGTCGCAGGTGTTCATGAACGAAGATGACAACAGCACAAGAGAGAGCGCAGTGTGTGATGTGGTTGGCCGAGACTAAATCACCAATTACCGTGTAAAGAAACTTCAGACGAAAGTACCAACGGGACCCATTAGACGTCAAGACCATCAAAAAATGGTTTGAGAAGTTTTTGGCCACGGGGAGTGTCAACCGACAGTCTGGCTCGGACAAAGCACGAACGTCTGAGGAAGCTGTCGATGAGGTCAGGCATGCCTTCACTAGAAGCCCAACAAATTTCTTTAGATTGGGCTATGTCAAAGATAAGAGTCTACTTCACACTTGCACATGATATTCCTGCTCTTCGTCACAAAATCAAAGAAGCCATCAACTCGATCACACAGAACATGCTACAAAACAAATGTCGGAGAGTGAATATCGACTGGACATTCTGAGAGCTACTAACGGGGCCCATATATAAGTGCATATATATATTTAAAGAAAAGAAAAATTGAATTGCTCTTCAAGATGTCGCAAACCGTTATTCTCTGACACTAATAGTTTCCATGCAATTAATATTTGTAATCAGGGAGGTTTCATGTGGACACCCTGTATGTACCATACGTGTGTACTGTTTTAAAACACTCATGTAACATCTGTTATTAGTGGATTCTTATGTTTAGTTATACATGCATTACGAAACAGGTCACACGTGTTTTGAGAAGGAGCTCGTCAAGTTGATGGGGGTCATAACGTCATTTCTACAGTTTAGAAGGTTGCTTTATTTTGAAGAGAATGAGGCACGAATCAAAATCCTGGGATAAACAGTGATGATGCAGTAGTTGCTTGACTGAAAGTCTAAAATTTAGCTGAAAAATTCCAAAATCTCAAGAAGATTAAAAGAAGCTTTTAGGAGGAAGAAAAGTCAGAGTTTTGTCAATGATTTCTAACTGTTTCACATGGAGTATGAGTGGTAGAACGCTTACTCTTGGTCTGCGGGATATCTCGTTCGATTCTCAGCTAGTAAGTTTGTCGAACAAACACCCTGTTTGTTGGTTTTTCTGGGTTTTACCGTTTTCTCCTACATTCTTATTTCACCATTTATCATTCAGTTTCATTAACCATTTATCTCCTTTAGCCTGCAGGGCATGACGTGACCCTGTATGTCACCTATAAATTTTTATTTTATCCTAATTTCTATACTATTGTTGAGATGCACCGTTTATGAATCTCTGGGTTCGATTTCCGCCGACGCTAAATTCAAAAAATCATCACTAATTGTTTAAAAAAAACAATTCTAGATTTATGTAGCCTAAAGCTAAGTAAGCATCTCTGTATTTTTCTTCTAATGCTTGTAGTACAATAAACTCAAACACATTAAGTAGACTTCCTTCGAAACCATCTTCGGTGACTCTTTCCTTTTTCACAATTTTCCTCTGTCATTATACTTTTCTGTCAGGGTTCTGCTTTCCCGTATACCAGCTATTGGAAGTCATTATGGATTGCTGAGGTACAAAATTGCAATGTTCTACTTGCCTTGCAATGAGGAAAATAAACAAGCTGAGGACGGTGTCTTCCGCAATTTTTTGGACAGTTAAAAGTTATTCTCGCTGCCTTTTCCGCGACATCACAATTCTACTAGGTTCATCGCCGCCAAGTGAGGTTCTCGGAGGACTTTATCATCTGAGGTTCTCAACCTGCTTAGACAACATCTAATGAATGACATCAATCATCGTCAGAAATAGGAGAAATGTCAGCTTAGACGCCAGTTTCCATATTTGGAGTTAGAAGAAGACTGTAGGCGGGACTGAGGCGGAACCTGGAAAAATGAACATAATAATACCATTGAGCAGAGTTTGACCGAGAGTTTATGTGTTATAGATTTCACATAGGAGATTTGGAGTCTATCCATCACGACTCTGGAACTCACTAAAGAAATAATAAACACTTCTGACCAGAGTATATACACTTGTTTATTAAAAACTAAATTCCAGTGTAACAGTTTCAACAACGTAACGTTGTCTTCATCAGACACTAACTCCAGTTGATGTTAGTGTCTGATGAAGACAACGTTACGTTGTTGAAACTGTTACACTGGAATTTAGTTTTTAATAAACAAGTGTATATACTCTGGTCAGAAGTGTTTATTATTTCTTTAGAGATTTGGAGGTTCTATCTCCTGACTTTAGCGGACACAGGAGGGCTCACCAATAGAGACGGTGGATCTTGGCCAGCTGCGAGAGGCGAAGTACCAGTCTAAACTTAACACCATACGCACTATTACACTGAGAAAAATCTGTTATCCAGACAGCGGTATGTTATACAAATATACGGAATCCTCATGTTTACTACGGAAATCAGTACACAGCATACGTTATTTATATCTTACATACTTTTCCTGGTTAGATGTTACATCATGATATATATATATATATATATATATATATATATATATATATATATATATATATATATATATGTGTGTGTGTGTGTGTGTGTGTGTGTTACATATGTCAGCTATGTGTTACATACGTCCATCAATGAGATCCTGACCGCCTATATACATTTCGTTCGTTCTTATGGAATGTACGTTTGTTTGGAACACTTGTACGGAAACTACGTATAAAATATACTTTTACAGTTATGCGTTTGCTATACGTTAAGTTCAAAAACTACAGGATTTACACACGTAAACTACCGTATTTTTACGTACGGCACAGACTTTTTTCCCCCCCTCAGCGTATTTCATGTTTTAAAAGAATTCTCTTTTCTCTACTTTTACCTAATAGTTTGCAGTGCCTGTTAAAAGATCAAATGTTCAACGTTTATTTCAAATTAGGTTTCACCAGTGGCGTATTTAGGGGGGTGGCTTCCAGGCTTAAGCCCCCCCCCGAAATCTTACTTAGTATAGTAAAGTAAATGAAATATCTTGTAGAATTTTCACATTTCCAGGCAAAGCCCCCCTCCCGAAAGTTAGCAAAGCCCCTCCCGAAACAAAATCGTAAATACGCCGCTGGGTTTCACCAAATTACATCCTCAAATTAAAAAGTGTGTTCTTATTGTATTTCGTGGTTGAGCCAGTTACAATCTTTAAGCACATTAAATTTTATTGTATGTTTATTTCATACATGAAAGCACTTGCTATAATTTATAACATACCTTTGTGCTCATGTTTTACGACAGTGACACTTTCAAAAGGTAACGTTTCACTATTATATACAAGAGTATACGTGGCATAATAATGGATGTCCTCATCATTCTACTACTGTTTCATAGAAACGTGAAATTTGGACAGAATACTCCATGCTACGAAATCAACAGATAAAAACAAGGGGATTTTTGGCAATACGTATTCTAAGCTGGGGTAAATTAGTTTTTTTTTCTTCGTCAAGAATGGAACACCTCACGAATCCCTCAAGTTGTGTTGTTTGGAGTTGGTTATGTTAATTTTCAGCACCCAGTCTGTATGAGACGTGTACCTACAGGTTAAGGCGGAATCCGAATCATCGAAATGGGGTTTATCAGATTTTAGATCTTCCTGACGGAAATCGAACACAGGATACCACGTGCATTAAAGGTAGCCAGTAAATCGGTGGAATGCTTTTCTGAAGCTTGGAAAACAAGCCTCTGCATATCGACTCCTTAATTAAAATAACTTAATACGTATTTCAGCGCTTTAGAAATTTCTATTTCTAAAAGAGAAAAGAGGGCAATTTCCGTTATATTTAAACTTCCTTTATTCAGTTTAAATGTAGTGCCCAATATGAGGAAACCATATTATTTATGGCATATAAGTTTGAAGGAATATTATAAATTAAGTTTGTTGGCAGTTAGTGACCAAATAATAATAATAATAATAATAATAATAATAATAATAATAATAATAATAATAATAATAATAATAATAATAATAATAATAATAATAAATAATAATAATAGTCTAGATGGGAGTAATAGTCAAATTAATAAAAGAATTTTAACTTTTCAGTTCTGGCGGCGCCCGTGAACTTTATATGTGCCAAGTGGGATATGAGCATGCAAGAACAAAAATGCAGAGCAGAAGGCATTAGTGCGGGTATTTCCACCAACAAAATTCAGTTAGCTGTTTTGTATGGAATTTACTATGATTTCAAATTCTTGGGATACCCTATAGAACAAAATATAAGGGAGACCATAAGTCACTTGCCAAAAATGCTTTGGAAATATATTATTTGTCAATTAGTAAACTATGAAAGTACATATTACTAATTGATCGTAACGTTAAGTTAAGTTTACGCTGTTTTAACTACTGTAGATTTGTAATTTTTTTTTTCAAAAGAAAACTCATCTTTCATAATTTCCCAGAAAAAAAAATGGCGCTTAAATATCACTATCATATCTTGGTACTTGTGATCTCGTCAGTGGCGTATTTAGGGAGGAGCTTCCGGGCTTAAGGCCCCCCCGCAAAATCTTACTTACTATAGTAAAGTATAGCCTATGAAATATTGTGCAGAATTTTCACATTCTCAGGCAAAGCCCCCCCCCGAAAGTTAGCAGAGCCCCCTCCCCCGAAACAAAATCGTAAATAGGCCACTGGGTCTCGTAATAACCTCTTTTAAAGTACGAACACTCGTTCATCTTTTCATAACTTTTGATTCAATGCCAAACTTCCTTAATTACAAATATAGCAAGTTTTAAATCCTGTATAAAATCACTTCTTGCAGGTATTATTCACGAACCATGTCGTAGCGTATTGTTTATGTCAATCAGCTACTGCTACTCTAGTCAGCTGGGAACTGAATAACTGCTTAACGTGTTGTTTATGTCAATCAGCTACTACTATCTAGTCAGTTGAGAATTGGATAAGTGCACACCGTATTGTTTATGTCAATCAGTTACTGCTACTCTGGTCAATTGAGAACTGAATAACTGCACATTTTATTGGTTATGTCAATCAGTTACTGCTACTCTAGTCAGTAGAGGATTGAATAAGTGTATAACGTATTGTTTACGTCAATAAGTTACTGCTACTCTGGTTAATTGAGAACTGAACAAATGTATAATGTATTATTTGTCAATCAGGTACTCTTACTCTAGTCAGTAGAGAATTAAACGTCGGCGGGAACTCATGTGGCTCGGATTCCACGTTAATCAGTAGGTCCGTGTCTCACATAGCCTCGCTGCTGAAAGGGACGTTAAACTCAAAACCAACTCAACTCCATAACGTACTGTATACGTCAATCAGCTACTGCTACTCTGGTCAATTAAGAACTGAATAACTGCATAACGTATTGTTTATGTCAATCAGCTACTGCTACTCTAGTCAATTGAGAGCTGAATAACTGTATAAGGCATTGTTTGTCAATTAGCTACTACTAAAGGATTGAATAACTACATAAGATGTTGATTATGTCTGTTGTTTATGTCAATCAGCTACCACTACTCTAGTCAGTTGAGAACTGAATAATAGTGGAGTTGATTCTAAGTTTAACGTCCCTTTCAACAACGAGGCTATATAAAACAGGACCTATTGATTGACGTGGAATCCGAACCTCATGACCTCCGCCGGGAATCGAACCCGGGTCTCCCACGCCAAAGGTGCGTACAAAGGAGCTCACTGAATAACTGTATAACGTATTTATGTCAATCTAGTCAACTGAGAACTAGCAACTACTAGAGTCAAACGGCTCATGCCCCAACACTGTATTACGTATCGTTAACTTAACTGCTCTACCTTACCAAATTTATCTACTCCGAAAATACTGAGGATGGAGACCCTGTACGCATTAAATATAGATGAAACGGGAGAAAGTTACCAACGCTGTCAAGACATGCTGTAACCAAATAAAAAAAAAAAAAAAAACATCCTGCAACGCACAGGCATTCCCTCTCCATCTTTCTCTCCCCCCTTTTCTTTCTCTAACTTCCACGAATCTCTTTGTGTGCTGGTATATATATTTTTTCCTCTTTGGTAATATTTCCATGTCATTAACTTCAGCAACCCCTTTTGGCGATAAAGTTAAGTATAGACGAATTTGAATGCTTCAATGCTGACGTCTACCGTTGTTTTTGTCTACTACAGGAGCATCTATTAAGAGAAGAATACTGACATACCTTCTTTTTTTCTTAACCAATTTACGTTAGTAGAATTTTCCTCTTTTTCCTTTTAATTTAAATGGTACTGTAAGCGAATCAGCCCAGCAGAAGCATCTTTTTTTTTCTTCCATATAGTGGTGGGAAGTATGATATCCCATTATTCGTGGCTGATTTCGATTCCAAGTAAAATAAGGGGAGAGTTTAATCCCATTAACGTTACTTTTACTATTTAAACGAACTTATATATTTTCACTTAGGAAGATTCTGCCAAGAGCGCCCATGTTGTAGTTTCTAAGGGGGGGGCAAATATAAGCAAGGTTTCAAATTTTGCTATAACTAATGTAAAAATTCTATTGGGCTTTCGATATTCCCAAGTACGATTTCCTCTTGGGGGGGGGGGGGCGAGCGCCCCACCTTGCCCCCCGTGATGGGCACACTTGGATGCTGCCCTTACACTAATTAGCTTAGGTTGATGGTACGCGCATTATTGTCTGCAGAATCAATCAGGCTTTCTAATTACTACTGTTATTATTAAGTATTCTGCAGGTCCTGAATCGAATAACGGATTTCCTCCTTAGGTTAGAGTCTGGAGATCGTTTGTCCATATTTCACGATTTCCAGCTTCCTCCTTTAACACGCAATATTTTTTTTAAAAAAATATTTTTCAAGTTATCTTGTATTCTCCCTATTCTTTCACTTCCACTTCCACATGATATTCTCATGATTTTTAACATTATGGTATTGGTTTTCACAGTGTCTCCAGTGTTGACTATTCTATTCTTCCTCTTCCACAGGATGTTCTCATGATTTTCAACTTTTTGATATTGATTTTCACAGTGTCTCCAGTGTTGACTATTCTATTCTTCCTCTTCCACAGGATATTCTCATGATTTTCAACTTTTTGGTATTGGTTTCCACAGTGTCTCCAGTGTTGACTATTCTATTCTTCCTCTTCCACAGAACATTCTCATGATTTTCAACTTTTTGGTATTGGTTTCCACAGTGTCTCCAGTGTTGACTATTCTATTCTTCCTCTTCCACAGAATATTCTCATGATTTTCAACTTTTTGGTATTGGTTTTCACAGTGTCTCCAGTGTTGACTATTCTATTCTTCCTCTTCTACAGGATATTCTCATGATTTTCAACTTTTTGGTATTGGTTTCCACAGTGTCTCCAGTGTTGACTATTCTATTCTTCCTCTTCTACAGGATATTCTCATGATTTTCAACTTTTTGGTATTGGTTTCCACAATGTCTCCAGTGTTGACTATTCTATTCTTCCTCTTCCACAGGATATTCTCATGATTCTCAACTTTTTGGTATTGGTTTCCGCAGTGTCTCCAGTGTTGACTATTCTATTCTTCCTCTTCCACAGGATATTTTCATGATTTTCAACTTTTTGGTATTGGTTTCCACAGTGTCTCCAGTGTTGACTATTCTATTCTTCCTCTTCTACAGGATATTCTCATGATTTTCAACTTTTTGGTATTGGTTTTCACAGTGTCTCCAGTGTTGACTATTCTATTCTTCCTCTTCCACAGAATATTCTCATGATTTTCAACTTTTTGTATTGGTTTCCACAGTGTCTCCAGTGTTGACTATTCTATTCTTCGTCTTCCACAGGATGTTCTCATGATTTTCAACTTTTTGGTATTGGTTTTCACAGTGTCTCCAGTGTTGACTATTCTATTCTTCCTCTTCCACAGGATATTCTCATGATTTTCAACTTTTTGGTATTGGTTTCCACAGTGTCTCCAGTGTTGACTATTCTATTCTTCCTCTTCCCCAGGATATTCTTATGATTTTCAACTTTTTGGTATTGGTTTCCACAGTGTATCCAGTGTTGACTATTCTATTCTTCCTCTTCCACAGGATATTCTCATGATTTTCAACTTTTTGGTATTGGTTTCCACAGTGTCTCCAGTATTGACTATTCTATTCTTCCTCTTCTACAGGATATTCTCATGATTTTCAACTTTCTGGAATTGGTTTTCACAGTGTCTCCAGTGTTGACTATTCTATTCTTCCTCTTCCACAGGATGTTCTCATGATTTTCAACTTTTTGATATTGATTTTCACAGTGTCTCCAGTGTTGACTATTCTATTCTTCCTCTTCCACAGGATATTCTCATGATTTTCAACTTTTTGGTATGGTTTCCACAGTGTTTCCAGTGTTGACTATTCTATTCTTCCTCTTCCACAGGATATTCTCATGATTTTCAACTTTTGGTATTGGTTTCCACAGTGTCTCCAGTGTTGACTATTCTATTCTTCCTCTTCCACAGGATATTCTCATGATTTTCAACTTTTTGTATTGGTTTCCACAGTGTCTCCAGTATTGACTATTCTATTCTTCCTCTTCTACAGGATATTCTCATGATTTTCAACTTTCTGGTATTGGTTTCCACAGTGTCTCCAGTATTGACTATTCTATTCTTCCTCTTCCACAGAATATTCTCATGATTTTCAACTTTTTGGTATTGGTTTTCACAGTGTCTCCAGTGTTGACTATTCTATTCTTCCTCTTCCACAGGATGTTCTCATGATTTTCAACTTTTTGATATTGATTTTCACAGTGTCTCCAGTGTTGACTATTCTATTCTTCCTCTTCTACAGGATATTCTCATGATTTTCAACTTTTTGGTATGGTTTTCACAGTGTCTCCAGTGTTGACTATTCTATTCTTCCTCTTCCACAGAATATTCTCATGATTTTCAACTTTTTGTATTGGTTTCCACAGTGTCTCCAGTGTTGACTATTCTATTCGTCGTCTTCCACAGAATATTCTCATGATTTTCAACTTTTTGGTATTGGTTTTCACAGTGTCTCCAGTGTTGACTATTCTATTCTTCCTCTTCCACAGGATATTGTCATGATTTTCAACTTTTTGGTATTGGTTTCCACAGTGTCTCCAGTGTTGACTATTCTATTCTTCCTCTTCCACAGGATATTCTTATGATTTTTAACTTTTTGGTATTGGTTTCCACAGTGTCTCCAGTGTTGACTATTCTATTCTTCCTCTTCCACAAGATATTCTCATGATTTTCAACTTTTTGGTATTGGTTTCCACAGTGTCTCCAGTATTGACTATTCTATTCTTCCTCTTCTACAGGATATTCTCATGATTTTCAACTTTCTGGTATTGGTTTTCACAGTGTCTCCAGTGTTGACTATTCTATTCTTCCTCTTACACAGGATGTTCTCATGATTTTCAACTTTTTGATATTGATTTTCACAGTGTCTCCAGTGTTGACTATTCTATTCTTCCTCTTCCACAGGATATTCTCATGATTTTCAACTTTTTGATATTGATTTTCACAGTGTCTCCAGTGTTGACTATTCTATTCTTCCTCTTCTACAGGATATTCTCATGATTTTCAACTTTTTGGTATGGTTTTCACAGTGTCTCCAGTGTTGACTATTCTATTCTTCCTCGTCCACAGAATATTCTCATGATTTTCAACTTTTTGTATTGGTTTCCACAGTGTCTCCAGTGTTGACTATTCTATTCGTCGTCTTCCACAGAATATTCTCATGATTTTCAACTTTTTGGTATTGGTTTTCACAGTGTCTCCAGTGTTGACTATTCTATTCTTCCTCTTCCACAGGATATTCTCATGATTTTCAACTTTCTGGTATTGGTTTTCACAGTGTCTCCAGTGTTGACTATTCTATTCTTCCTCTTCCACAGGATGTTCTCATGATTTTCAACTTTTTGATATTGGTTTCCACAGTGTCTCCAGTATTGACTATTCTATTCTTCCTCTTCTACAGGATATTCTCATGATTTTCAACTTTTTGGTATTGGTTTCCACAGTGTCTCCAGTATTGACTATTCTATTCTTCCTCTTCTACAGGATATTCTCATGATTTTCAACTTTCTGGTATTGGTTTTCACAGTGTCTCCAGTGTTGACTATTCTATTCTTCCTCTTCCACAGGATGTTCTCATGATTTTCAACTTTTTGATATTGATTTTCACAGTGTCTCCAGTGTTGACTATTCTATTCTTCCTCTTCCACAGGATATTCTCATGATTTTCAACTTTTTGATATTGATTTTCACAGTGTCTCCAGTGTTGACTATTCTATTCTTCCTCTTCTACAGGATATTCTCATGATTTTCAACTTTTTGATATTGATTTTCACAGTGTCTCCAGTGTTGACTATTCTATTCTTCCTCTTCTACAGGATATTCTCATGATTTTCAACTTTCTGGTATTGGTTTTCACAGTGTCTCCAGTGTTGACTATTCTATTCTTCCTCTTCCACAGGATGTTCTCATGATTTTCAACTTTTTGATATTGATTTTCACAGTGTCTCCAGTGTTGACTATTCTATTCTTCCTCTTCCACAGGATATTCTCATGATTTTCAACTTTTTGATATTGATTTTCACAGTGTCTCCAGTGTTGACTATTCTATTCTTCCTCTTCCACAGGATATTCTCATGATTTTCAACTTTTTGATATTGATTTTCACAGTGTCTCCAGTGTTGACTATTCTATTCTTCCTCTTCTACAGGATATTCTCATGATTTTCAACTTTTTGGTATTGGTTTCCACAGTGTCTCCAGTGTTGACTATTCTATTCTTCCTCTTCCACAGAATATTCTCATGATTTTCAACTTTTTGGTATTGGTTTCCACAGTGTCTCCAGTATTGACTATTCTATTCTTCCTCTTCTACAGGATATTCTCATGATTTTCAACTTTCTGGTATTGGTTTTCACAGTGTCTCCAGTGTTGACTATTCTATTCTTCCTCTTCCACAGGATGTTCTCATGATTTTCAACTTTTTGATATTGATTTTCACAGTGTCTCCAGTGTTGACTATTCTATTCTTCCTCTTCCACAGGATATTCTCATGATTTTCAACTTTTTGATATTGATTTTCACAGTGTCTCCAGTGTTGACTATTCTATTCTTCCTCTTCTACAGGATATTCTCATGATTTTCAACTTTTTGGTATGGTTTTCACAGTGTCTCCAGTGTTGACTATTCTATTCTTCCTCTTCCACAGAATATTCTCATGATTTTCAACTTTTTGTATTGGTTTCCACAGTGTCTCCAGTGTTGACTATTCTATTCGTCGTCTTCCACAGAATATTCTCATGATTTTCAACTTTTTGGTATTGGTTTTCACAGTGTCTCCAGTGTTGACTATTCTATTCTTCCTCTTCCACAGGATATTCTCATGATTTTCAACTTTTTGGTATTGGTTTCCACAGTGTCTCCAGTGTTGACTATTCTATTCTTCCTCTTCCACAGGATATTCTTATGATTTTTAACTTTTTGGTATTGGTTTCCACAGTGTCTCCAGTGTTGACTATTCTATTCTTCCTCTTCCACAAGATATTCTCATGATTTTCAACTTTTTGGTATTGGTTTCCACAGTGTCTCCAGTATTGACTATTCTATTCTTCCTCTTCTACAGGATATTCTCATGATTTTCAACTTTCTGGTATTGGTTTTCACAGTGTCTCCAGTGTTGACTATTCTATTCTTCCTCTTCCACAGGATGTTCTCATGATTTTCAACTTTTTGATATTGATTTTCACAGTGTCTCCAGTGTTGACTATTCTATTCTTCCTCTTCCACAGGATATTCTCATAATTTTCAACTTTTTGGTATGGTTTCCACAGTGTTTCCAGTGTTGACTATTCTATTCTTCCTCTTCCACAGGATATTCTCATGATTTTCAACTATTTGTATTGGTTTCCACAGTGTCTCCAGTGTTGACTATTCTATTCTTCCTCTTCCACAGGATATTCTCATGATTTTCAACTTTTTGTATTGGTTTCCACAGTGTCTCCAGTATTGACTATTCTATTCTTCCTCTTCTACATTATATTCTCATGATTTTCAACTTTCTGGTATTGGTTTCCACAGTGTCTCCAGTATTGACTATTCTATTCTTCCTCTTCCACAGGATGTTCTCATGATTTTCAACTTTTTGATATTGATTTTCACAGTGTCTCCAGTGTTGACTATTCTATTCTTCCTCTTCCACAGGATATTCTCATGATTTTCAACATTATGGTATTGGTTTTCACAGTGTCTCCAGTGTTGACTATTCTATTCTTCCTCTTCCACAGGATGTTCTCATGATTTTCAATTTTTTGATATTGATTTTCACAGTGTCTCCAGTGTTGACTATTCTATTCTTCCTCTTCCACAGGATATTCTCATGATTTTCAACTTTTTGGTATTGGTTTCCACAGTGTCTCCAGTGTTGACTATTCTATTCTTCCTCTTCCACAGAACATTCTCATGATTTTCAACTTTTTGGTATTGGTTTCCACAGTGTCTCCAGTGTTGACTATTCTATTCTTCCTCTTCCACAGAATATTCTCATGATTTTCAACTTTTTGGTATTGGTTTTCACAGTGTCTCCAGTGTTGACTATTCTATTCTTCCTCTTCTACAGGATATTCTCATGATTTTCAACTTTTTGGTATTGGTTTCCACAGTGTCTCCAGTGTTGACTATTCTATTCTTCCTCTTCCACAGGATATTCTCATGATTTTCAACTTTTTGGTATTGGTTTCCACAGTGTCTCCAGTGTTGACTATTCTATTCTTCCTCTTCCACAGGATATTCTCATGATTCTCAACTTTTTGGTATTGGTTTCCGCAGTGTCTCCAGTGTTGACTATTCTATTCTTCCTCTTCCACAGGATATTTTCATGATTTTCAACTTTTTGGTATTGGTTTCCACAGTGTCTCCAGTGTTGACTATTCTATTCTTCCTCTTCTACAGGATATTCTCATGATTTTCAACTTTTTGGTATTGGTTTTCACAGTGTCTCCAGTGTTGACTATTCTATTCTTCCTCTTCCACAGAATATTCTCATGATTTTCAACTTTTTGTATTGGTTTCCACAGTGTCTCCAGTGTTGACTATTCTATTCTTAGTCTTCCACAGAATATTCTCATGATTTTCAACTTTTTGGTATTGGTTTTCACAGTGTCTCCAGTGTTGACTATTCTATTCTTCCTCTTCCACAGGATATTCTCATGATTTTCAACTTTTTGTATTGGTTTCCACAGTGTCTCCAGTGTTGACTATTCTATTCTTCCTCTTCCACAGGATATTCTTATGATTTTCAACTTTTTGGTATTGGTTTCCACAGTGTCTCCAGTGTTGACTATTCTATTCTTCCTCTTCCACAGGATATTCTCATGATTTTCAACTTTTTGGTATTGGTTTCCACAGTGTCTCCAGTATTGACTATTCTATTCTTCCTCTTCTACAGGATATTCTCATGATTTTCAACTTTCTGGAATTGGTTTTCACAGTGTCTCCAGTGTTGACTATTCTATTCTTCCTCTTCCACAGGATGTTCTCATGATTTTCAACTTTTTGATATTGATTTTCACAGTGTCTCCAGTGTTGACTATTCTATTCTTCCTCTTCCACAGGATATTCTCATGATTTTCAACTTTTTGGTATGGTTTCCACAGTGTTTCCAGTGTTGACTATTCTATTCTTCCTCTTCCACAGGATATTCTCATGATTTTCAACTTTTGGTATTGGTTTCCACAGTGTCTCCAGTGTTGACTATTCTATTCTTCCTCTTCCACAGGATATTCTCATGATTTTCAACTTTTTGTATTGGTTTCCACAGTGTCTCCAGTATTGACTATTCTATTCTTCCTCTTCTACAGGATATTCTCATGATTTTCAACTTTCTGGTATTGGTTTCCACAGTGTCTCCAGTATTGACTATTCTATTCTTCCTCTTCCACAGGATGTTCTCATGATTTTCAACTTTTTGATATTGATTTTCACAGTGTCTCCAGTGTTGACTATTCTATTCTTCCTCTTCTACAGGATATTCTCATGATTTTCAACTTTTTGGTATGGTTTTCACAGTGTCTCCAGTGTTGACTATTCTATTCTTCCTCTTCCACAGAATATTCTCATGATTTTCAACTTTTTGTATTGGTTTCCACAGTGTCTCCAGTGTTGACTATTCTATTCGTCGTCTTCCACAGAATATTCTCATGATTTTCAACTTTTTGGTATTGGTTTTCACAGTGTCTCCAGTGTTGACTATTCTATTCTTCCTCTTCCACAGGATATTCTCATGATTTTCAACTTTTTGGTATTGGTTTCCACAGTGTCTCCAGTGTTGACTATTCTATTCTTCCTCTTCCACAGGATATTCTTATGATTTTCAACTTTTTGGTATTGGTTTCCACAGTGTCTCCAGTGTTGACTATTCTATTCTTCCTCTTCCACAAGATATTCTCATGATTTTCAACTTTTTGGTATTGGTTTCCACAGTGTCTCCAGTATTGACTATTCTATTCTTCCTCTTCTACAGGATATTCTCATGATTTTCAACTTTCTGGTATTGGTTTTCACAGTGTCTCCAGTGTTGACTATTCTATTCTTCCTCTTCCACAGGATGTTCTCATGATTTTCAACTTTTTGATATTGATTTTCACAGTGTCTCCAGTGTTGACTATTCTATTCTTCCTCTTCCACAGGATATTCTCATAATTTTCAACTTTTTGGTATGGTTTCCACAGTGTTTCCAGTGTTGACTATTCTATTCTTCCTCTTCCACAGGATATTCTCATGATTTTCAACTTTTTGTATTGGTTTCCACAGTGTCTCCAGTGTTGACTATTCTATTCTTCCTCTTCCACAGGATATTCTCATGATTTTCAACTTTTTGTATTGGTTTCCACAGTGTCTCCAGTATTGACTATTCTATTCTTCCTCTTCTACAGGATATTCTCATGATTTTCAACTTTCTGGTATTGGTTTCCACAGTGTCTCCAGTATTGACTATTCTATTCTTCCTCTTCTACAGGATATTCTCATGATTTTCAACTTTTTGATATTGATTTTCACAGTGTCTCCAGTGTTGACTATTCTATTCTTCCTCTTCCACAGGATATTCTCATGATTTTCAACTTTTTGGTATTGGTTTCCGCAGTGTCTCCAGTGTTGACTATTCTATTCTTCCTCTTCCACAGGATATTCTCATGATTTTCAACTTTTTGGTATTGGTTTCCACAGTGTCTCCAGTGTTGACTATTCTATTTTTCCTCTTCCACAGGATATTCTCATGATTTTCAACTTTTTGGTATTTATTTCCACAGTGTGTCCAGTGTTGAATATTCTATTCTTCCTCTTCCACAGGATATTCTCATGATTTTCAACTTTTTGTATTGGTTTCCACAGTGTCTCCAGTATTGACTATTCTATTCTTCCTCTTCCACAGGATATTCTCATGATTTTCAACTTTTTGGTATTGGTTTCTACAGTGTCTCCAGTGTTGACTATTCTATTCTTCCCCTTCCACAGGATATTCTCATGATTTTCAACTTTTTGATATTGGTTTCCACAGTGTCTCCAGTGTTGACTATTCTATTCTTCCTCTTTCACAAGATATTTTCATGATTTTCAACTTTGATATTGGTTTTCACAGTGTCTCCAGTGTTGACTATTCTATTCTTCCTCTTCTACAGGATATTCTCATGATTTTCAACTTTTTGGTATTGATTTCCACAGTGTCTCCAGTCTTGACTATTCTATTCTTCCTCTTTCACAAGATATTTTCATGATTTTCAACTTTTTGGTATTGGTTTTCACAGTGTCTCCAGTGTTGACTATTCTATTCTTCCTCTTTCACAGGATATTCTCATGATTTTCAAGTTTTTGGTATTGATTTCCACAGTGTCTCCAGTGTTGACTATTCTATTCTTCCTCTTCTACAGGATATTCTCATGATTTTCAACTTTTTGGTATTGGTTTCCACAGTGTCTCCAGTGTTGACTATTCTATTCTTCCTCTTCCACAGGATATTCTCATGATTTTCAACTTTTTGGTATTGGTTTCCACAGTGTCTCCAGTGTTGACTATTCTATTTTTCCTCTTCCACAGGATATTCTCATGATTTTCAACTTTTGGGTATTTATTTCCACAGTGTGTCCAGTGTTGAATATTCTATTCTTCCTCTTTCACAGGATATTCTCATGATTTTCAACTTTTTGGTATTGGTTTCCACAGTGTCTCCAGTGTTGACTATTCTATTCTTCCTCTTCCACAGGATATTCTCATGATTTTCAACTTTTTGGTATTGGTTTCTACAGTGTCTCCAGTGTTGACTATTCTATTCTTCCTCTTCCACAGGATATTCTCATGATTTTCAACTTTTTGGTATTGGTTTCCACAGTGTCTCCAGTGTTGACTATTCTATTCTTCCTCTTTCACAAGATATTTTCATGATTTTCAACTTTTTGGTATTGGTTTTCACAGTGTCTCCAGTGTTGACTATTCTATTCTTCCTCTTCTACAGGATATTCTCATGATTTTCAACTTTTTGGTATTGGTTTCCACAGTGTCTCCAGTGTTGACTATTCTATTCTTCCTCTTCCACAGGATATTCTCATGATTTTCAACTTTTTTGTATTGGTTTCCACAGTGTCTCCAGTGTTGACTATTCGATTCTTCCTCTTTCACAAGATATTTTCATGATTTTCAACTTTTTGGTATTGGTTTTCACAGTGTCTCCAGTGTTGACTATTCTATTCTTCCTCTTCCACAGGATATTCTCATGATTTACAACTTTTTGGTATTGATTTCCACAGTGTCTCCAGTGTTGACTATTCTATTCTTCCTCTTTCACAAGATATTTTCATGATTTTCAACTTTTTGGTATTGGTTTTCACAGTGTCTCCAGTGTTGACTATTCTATTCTTCCTCTTTCACAGGATATTCTCATGATTTTCAACTTTTTGGTATTGGTTTCCACAGTGTCTCCAGTGTTGACTATTCTATTCTTCCTCTTCCACAGGATATTCTCATGATTTTCAACTTTTTGGTATTGGTTTTCACAGTGTCTCCAGTGTTGACTATTCTATTCTTCCTCTTCCACAGGATATTCTCATGATTTTCAACTTTTTGGTATTGATTTCCACAGTGTCTCCAGTGTTGACTATTCTATTCTTCCTCTTTCACAGGATATTCTCATGATTTTCAACTTTTTGGTATTGGTTTTCACAGTGTCTCCAGTGTTGACTATTCTATTCTTCCTCTTCCACAGGATATTCTCATGATTTTCAACTTTTTGGTATTGATTTCCACAGTGTCTCCAGTGTTGACTATTCTATTCTTCCTCTTTCACAAGATATTTTCATGATTTTCAACTTTTTGGTATTGGTTTTCACAGTGTCTCCAGTGTTGACTATTCTATTCTTCCTCTTTCACAGGATATTCTCATGATTTTCAACTTTTTGGTATTGATTTTCACAGTGTCTCCAGTGTTGACTATTCTATTCTTCCTCTTTCACAGGATATTCTCATGATTTTCAACTTTTTGGTATTGGTTTTCACAGTGTCTCCAGTGTTGACTATTCTATTCTTCCTCTTCCACAGGATATTCTCATGATTTTCAACTTTTTGGTATTGATTTCCACAGTGTCTCCAGTGTTGACTATTCTATTCTTCCTCTTTCACAAGATATTTTCATGATTTTCAACTTTTTGGTATTGGTTTTCACAGTGTCTCCAGTGTTGACTATTCTATTCTTCCTCTTTCACAGGATATTCTCATGATTTTCAACTTTTTGGTATTGATTTTCACAGTGTCTCCAGTGTTGACTATTCTATTCTTCCTCTTCTACAGGATATTCTCATGATTTTCAACTTTTTGGTATTGGTTTCCACAGTGTCTCCAGTGTTGACTATTCTATTCTTCCTCTTCCACAGGATATTCTCATGATTTTCAACTTTTTGATATTGGTTTCCACAGTGTCTCCAGTGTTGACTATTCTATTCTTCCTCTTCCACAGGATATTCTCATGATTTTCAACTTTTTGGTATTGGTTTCCACAGTGTCTCCAGTGTTGACTATTCTATTCTTCCTCTTCCACAGGATATTCTCATGATTTTCAACTTTTTGGTATTGATTTCCACAGTGTCTCCAGCGTTGACTATTCTATTCTTCCTCTTCTACAGGATATTCTCATGATTTTCAACTTTTTGGTATTGGTTTCCACAGTGTCTCCAGTGTTGACTATTCTATTCTTCCTCTTCCACAGGATATTCTCATGATTTTCAACTTTTTGGTATTGGTTTCCACAGTGTCTCCAGTGTTGACTATTCTATTCTTCCTCTTCCACAGGATATTCTCATGATTTTCAACTTTTTGGTATTGATTTCCACAGTGTCTCCAGTGTTGACTATTCTATTCTTCCTCTTCTACAGGATATTCTCATGATTTTCAACTTTTTGGTATTTTTTTCCACAGTGTCTCCAGTGTTGACTATTCTATTCTTCCTCTTCCACAGGATATTCTCATGATTTTCAACTTTTCGGTATTGATTTCCACAGTGTCTCCAGTGTTGACTATTCTGTTCATCTCCTGTAGTTCTGCCGCGATTCTGGCTACAATAACAGTGTCGTTCACATATTTCACCTTGTTGGTTGATCTGTCTCCCACTTTTGAAATCTCTAACTTTCATTAATGTTTCCTTCATTAAAAAATCACTCTAAAGCGTTGAATAACTGGGGTGACACATTACATTCTTGTTTGACTCCTCTCCCAATCGCCACATTGTTGGTTGCTCCGTGGTTCAAGCGCAACGTCATTCTTTGTCCTGTGTACATATAGCGAATGAGTCGACAGTCTCTCCAGTTAACCCCGTTTTCTAAAAATATTTCTACAAGTTTGATCCAATTGACGCGGTCTCAAATTTTTTGAGAGTGAATGAATCAGAAACATTTTTTTTCTTTGCGTCAAGAACTCTTTCTCATATAATTCTCATCAGCCCAATAGTATCTCTGGTGCCTCTACTTTCCGGAATCCAAACTGATCTTTCTTCAACATTTCTTCTATCTTATTTTGCAACCGCTTATTCTATAGTAGTTTTCGCAGTGTGCGAAATAAGACTAGTGGTTCTGTTATCACTGTTCTTATTTGCTTGCTTTTTCTTAGATAATACAACCATTGTAACAACTAGAAAAACCTTCGGCCATTCTCCTACAGATGAAGCTTGTTAATAAATGAAATTATGGTTAGTACTTTTATTACATTGTTCCTAATTCCGTGAGCAAACCCGTGGTATGTCGTCCTCTCCAATAGCCACCTTCCTTCTCATATTTGTGATGGCTTATATTGCTTCACTTTTCAATATACGGGCTCATTTCGCTTCATCCATCTCTTCTTTTGCTTTGATCACAATATCTTTTGGTCGGTTTTTCTGATCATGTATTCCACCGAGATCCTAATGGTTCTTTAATGGTCAGTGATTATGCGTTATCCTGTTGATTTTCTATTTCAAAAGTGCTTGTGCATATTGCTAGTTCTTCCACACCGTTCCTGTGCTTTTTGATACATTAGACCATATCTTCGATTATTTCTTTAACATATTGCTTCGTTGTACTTCTTTCTGTCTCGGTTAGTTTTGCTTCTCAATTCAATATTCAGCCTTCTGTATTCTTTAATATCCATGATTTTCACCCTTCCGCGTTCCTCCATCTTCTTTCTTAAGCATCTCTTCAGTTATCCATAGTTTTCTTGGTGCTCTTTCCGTCTTGCCAATGTCACCATTGAGCACATTTACTAAAATCTGTTTAACTTTTGTTCAGTTTTCTTTTACGCTACCTACCCTATCGTGTGTTCCTCAGAAATGTTCCTTCCTCTCTTCTTTCACATTATTGTCCATACTTCTTCGTCGTCCTAAATTCCATTTTCGATTTCTCTTCTCATTTTTCTTGATTTACTTTAAGCGGGTTTGTACCTCTCCCACTAGGAAACTGTAATTCGAATCAATGTCCACTCGGTAATGTCAGGAGCAGGGTTAGCTAGTTTAAACAAAGGTTGTTTAAACCAAGTGTTTTTTTTTAACTTGTTTAAACAAACAAAAAAAAATGTTCGTAAAAGTGTAAAATCTTGATGAACACACATTTGTGGGTTATCACGTTTCACTCCCGTATATTATTCTTATTATATTCAGACCTAAATTCCCCATTTATTACACAAAGAGATTATACTACAAAAGCAACTTATATATATATATATATATATATATATATATATATATATATATATATAAAGTTTATGAATGTTTCTTTTGTGATTTTTTTTTATAGTTTGTGATTATTGTTATGCAATTGCAATCAAAGAAAAATTCTAAATATTGTTTCGTTTTAATAATATTTACTATTGATAAAATACATCGAAATGCCATACTTTTTTGGGGGGGGGAAGTCATAAAACCCCACGAGAGGCATTTATTGAAATCAGAAGTACGGTACCTTTGGTATATATTTATGTATAAATGGGTCAGAGCCAAAGTGGACTCAAATAATTCTTATCTTTATTCACTTTTCTTACTGATATGTAAATTAAGTCGTTGTATTTCTTTAACTTGGGCTAATAAAAGTCGTAGTGAACTAACTTGGACTAAATTAGTTCTTCTGCACTGTGCAGTACTTTGAAATTGTCCATATGTAATACTGTATAATGGTTTCACTTGTGCAACTGTTATCTTTTTGTCCTTCTGAAATGACTCTTGACAATTATATTAACAAGTATGACGTATTTTTATCGGGAGTCCTTCGTGAGTGAGTCGGCAGACGTATCGCATTTGTGGTCAATTAGTCCCGGTTTCGAGTTCAAATGGAGGACAATTTTCTCACGGATGCAAGCCGAGAAACTTTTTGGATTCCGCTTTATGTGACCCCTTCAACATAACCCAGCTGTTGCGTAAGAACACCAAGGCGAAACAAACCCATTTCTGTCCATATCTGATATAAATACATAAAGCAAATTATTTAACCCCCCCCCAAAACGGTTTTAAACCAAAAAATTTTTGGGGGGGTTGTTCAATAAAAACATGGTTTTTGCCAACCCTGGTCAGGAAATTCCACGAATACATCTTTGTTTTCCTAACCATGTATTCGTCATCAGCAAATCATGTTGCCTACAGACGTTGATCAGTTTCTGGTCCCTTGCGTTTCTTCTGCCTAATTCAAAACGATTCTCTCCTGATGCAAAATAACACTAGTCTCGTTACATATTGGTTCTACTTTATTGCCATCATGATCAGTTGTTTGTATATACACTTGTATTACAGTATACGCCGATTTTGCACGATGTCTTACGAACATCAGGCAGTCACTACAGCACTCCACCTTAGTTATACTTTTGACTATTTTGTTTCTCATCGCTATTGTGGCATCATTTCCACCCCAACATCACCTGAGTAAAGTATTGTGTAGTTTCCCGACATTATTTCACTTTTTTCTGACCGTCACACTTTACTCAAAGCCACTATGTTCACTTTACATTTATTCATTTCCACTTTTAAATTTTTAAGTTTACCCTCACGTCGTAAACTTTTTATGTATCTTAGTTCCTATGCTGAAATATAATCTATTATTTTCTCTTTTGATGATTCTTCCCAAAGTAGTCCTCACACTGAGGTCCGAACGGGGAACTATTTTATTTCCGGAATATTTTACCATTCTCCTTCGTCTCTCCTGGGATAAAATAATATGATAGTTTTCGAAAGATAATAATGCAAAATTTGGAAAATTTACCCCCCAAAATCTTGATTATTGACCAATTTTCATAAATTCACTGTAGCTTTATTATTTGACATATCGTCACAAAACTTTGCACACGTATTGAAAAACGCAAAAGTTTTCTAGTGACTTATTACAAGTGTCTGTTTACTGAGCCAGGGACGTACACAGGAATTATTTCGGGGGGACTAAAGCGTTTCGGGGGTTCCAAATACAATTTGAGGCTAAATTGTTAAAATTTCTAAAATTTGCCCCTAAAAGTAGACTACATTTACAAAAAAAAAGTCGGGATTTCAGAATGGGGGTTCGGACCCCTAGGACCCACCCGCTGCGTATGCCCCTGTACTGAGCCATTCACAAAAACTGCTGCTTCTTTACTGAAGATGAGTTTCTTACAAATCCATCTTCTACAAGCTGTTTCATCTGTGCCGAAAATTCAAAGCGTCTGACTTTGTCGTCAGGTGTCAGGGCTTATAGCAATTGCAAGCGGTAAGGCTTTTGACTGGAATCATTTTCGTAAGAACTTCCAAACGGTAGGTTGTGGAATGTTCAGCTCTCTGCCAGCTCTGTTCGTCGACTTCTGTGGACTTCATGCAAAACTCTCTCGCACGCGTTCAAGCGTTTCTATAGTCTTGATTTCTCCTTATAGAGGCACCATCGCCGAATGGACTTGGCAGTTTAACTTTGTTTAGAAGTGGCGTTGCATTGTTAGAACAGACTATGTGATTGAAACTGTAGAACAACATAAGCTTTCTCTGTGCCTGTCGCCATCTTGAATAAATGGTCATTTAGAAGCAAATTAGCAACACAAAAAATCTTTTCGAGTTTCTTCAATACTTCCTGCAAAGTTTTCTGACAAAATGTCCAATAAAGCTACAGTGAATTTATGAAATCGGATCAGTTATTTGTAATTCTTTCCTGCATAAGAATATATTTTCTCCGTATAATTTCGAAATGTGCCGCAGTTTTAAATGTTTTACAACCGAAATCACCTTCTTTGTGTTTCATAATTATTAGTCATTTTCTTTCCTATGGTATCTTCTAGTTAACAAAACATTTTTTTTTTTAGGCAAGAGAAACAAGAAATAATGCATGTATTTCAGAGCAAATGTCGTGGTGTAAAATGGCGGATATAATCGATGTTCTATTATTGACGAGTCTCCTGACACCTGTCGGTGAATAGAGGAAAATAAAGTAAGGGGAAAAGAAACTTGGAAAGAAGAGAGAAAGGTCTTCTTTTGTGAAGGGCTTTTTAAGGGAAGAATTGCATTGGTACACCATTAATCAAGAACCGTGTGACAGCCCAGGACGGATTAAGGTTTAAAAAAAAAAAAAAGAACACACGAGTCGCAAGCGTTTCTGAATTACAAACAGCGTTGGAAGAATGCTTCGGCCAAACCTCTACACTTTTCAAAGAACTTTTTCACAATGTAAGAACATATTCTAAGGAAAAACGTATTTAAAACAATCTTTTTAGACATCGTGAATACAATGAACTGTTATGTCTGTGATATTACAAATGATGTTCTTAATTTTTTTTCAAGTAAAATGGCGGATAATGTAAAGAAACTTAAAATTTTCAATCTTTTTTTTAAATCACGGGATATTTAAGGAATTTGGTTTACAAATTCTCCCTTTATATACCAGGTACATGGTGAACCTGAAAGATGTGCGCAAACTCTGGGTGGTGATTCGTGACATCAAAACAAACTAATCTCATATTGTTTAATTCCGCGTCATGTACGAATGACAGGGGTGCCAACTTGGAATCGAAACTCGAATTTTGACAATTGGAACGGAATAGAAACATGTGTACAGCGTACACGATGCGGAATTCGACAACATGCAAGATGATTTTTTTTTATCTTCTTTTGGTGTTAGGAATCACGTCCCGAAGTATGTGTACATCTTTCTGTTCCGTTCCGATTGTCAGGATTCGAGTTTCGATTCCAAGTTAGTACCCCCCCCCCCGTCACTCGTAGACGACACGGAATTCGACAACATGCAAGATAACTTTTCTGTATTCTTTTGATGTCACGAATCACTTCCTGGAGTTAGTGCACATCTTTCATGTTCACCCGGTTGTAAACACGTTATGTGCATCCCCTTTAATGGGATTTTATCGTATAAATTAAACTCATATATAAATTTGATAATAGATGTTTGTATTTCTCATAGAAATGTATAAGTGTAAAATGTGATGTTTTAGTTACGGGTATTTAGAAGTATCGCCAGATTGAGCAACGCAAGCCAAGCATTGAGCTGTTGATTACTGACTTTAAAGTTACGCATACCTCTGGTTCAAATTCAGCTGGTGCCTCTGTGGTGGTCCTTGGTGGTCTCTCCGTAACTAGTCTCTGGTTGAAAGATATCGCCTGGGTTGATATCTCTGTCGTGGTTCGTGCCTCAATTGGTAAGACACTCCGCTGCAGTCATCGACGATTAAGATGTGATTCAACTCCACATCTAATATACTGAATGTATATGACTCGAATGTTAGATAGCTAAATGAAGTCGGATCGTGACTAAGGGTTAGTCACATCGGAACTAGACTCTGTATGAACTTCTGACGAACTCCTGTCCTCTGAACTTCTGTCCTTCTGTCCGCTGAACTTCTTTCCTTCTGTCTCCGAACTTCTGTCTCGAGACCTCTCGTCCCTCCGTTTTTGTTTGAACTTCCGTACCATGGAATTCGCCACAGTAGCCTGACGTCAGAAATGCGTGTGCTCCTTTCTTGAGGAAAACGAGATCGTTTCCTCATAGCGATCAACAACTGGCAACACTTGGAATGCTCTGTCTCATGATTCTTGACAATTTCTACATACCCGTGAATGTGTCTTTTGTTCACAATAATTTTACAAATGCATGATCGTGAAATTCTGTCAATTGTTCTCGTTTACACATTTGCAGAATTCGGTTCCTGAATTCTCAGACAGAGAACAATGTGCTATGATGTTATTTCAAAGAGCTGACAATACAAGCATATGAATTTACTAAGAATTGCATTTGTGAGATTACTTATACCAACATTAATTATTTCCGTGTTTTTAATCCTTCACCAAAACAAAAATAAAATCTTTAATAAAATGAATATCCCAAAATATACATGAAAATTAATCATAAAATATGGGCTCTGCCACACGGTATATTTAACTCTGTTTGTCCGTGTGTGCGTCCGGAGGACCCATAGCCTCAATAACTACTTCATGTATCATCTTCAGTTTTAGCCAGGGTTTAGAGCAGTGGTGTCCAATTATAATGAGCCTGCGGGCCATAACCGTCTTTACTAGTAAGGTGGAGGGCTGCAGATAATAATAATAATAATAATAATAATAATAATAATATTATTATTATTATTATTATTATTATTATTATTATTATTATTATTATTATTATTATTATTGTTACACCACAGAAGAAAAATTAAAAAAATATATTTGAAATATTACATACCTATTCAATGTGACTAATGAGGGTGACTACCAGCGTTTACAAGAGCTGGGGTATCTACATCCATTCCTCTTGTTGTAAAAGATGTAACCCGCAGAAGATGTAAAAGAGAAGGATCTCCAAGGCAGCTTCTGGAGCGATTCTTTACAATTTTCATGGTGGAAAATGCACTTTCACACAGATAAGTACTACCAAACATTGAAACTATTTTCCGACCAAACTCACAAATGTTAGGGAAACGTTTGTTAGAAAGTAGCCTGAAAAATCTACTCCTTTCTTTGTTCTTGTCTGAAAGAATGAGTCAGTCTGAAGGTCACAAAGTTCGAGCTGTAAGTTTGGAGGTTGTTCTTTGATGTCTATTGTCAATGGATTAGTAAATAATGCAATGCCGTTTTAGTTTGTCAAAATCTGAGAATCTCGCATTAAATCCATTCGTGACACTCTCGATGTCTCTACAGAACTCAGAAAAATTAAATGCTTCATTTTCAAAATCTAATGTGAGACGACTGCAACTTGGAAAGTATGCTAAATTGTGTTTATCACAAGAAGTGGTGTATTTCTTGCGCGCTATGGCTTCTAGGCAAAGTTCGAGGAAGAAAGGGTCTGATTTAAAAAGTTAGATCAAATATATATTCGTTCATTGAAGTATCGTCCCATTCAGCAACGACTACATTACCGATTCCAGTGTTGCCATGGATGCCCGCGCCTTTTTGTTGTATAGAAGCGCTAAATGGATGCCTTATTCCGAAAGAAGAGTGGAAACATTAAAAGAATGAATGAATATAAATTAAAATATTATCAGTTATAACAATTGTAAATCATGAAAGCTTTGTGGGCCGCAGAAAATGGTTTGGCGGGCCGCATGCGGCCCTCGGGCCGCCATTTGGACAGCCCTGGTTTAGAGGGTCGAAAGATAATAGTCGACAATGCTGATGGATGTGATGTATCCAGCTGATTGAAAGATATGGACAATCAAAAATCGGTTCCTCATATCCATTTTAATGCAAGTAACTAAGGCGATCTGCGTTAAAAGAGCAAATAGGAGACGTTAAAAGAGCACATAGGAGAAAACTATATTTCGAGTAAACGCAAAGAGAAGACAGTAATACAATATTCTGTCAATAAGCTTACGGGTACTGTGTTGGCAACAAGTCTCTATAGAAGATACATCCTTTCCAAAACGCAATTTTCCGATTGAGTAATCCATACAAATGTGCAGTATGTTTATGTGTCCTTTTTTACGCAGAGCATTTTTGTAGTACATAACGGATAATATTGTAAGCCGTATGAAACCATCTTTATTTCTCAAAATGTATTAAAACTGAAACTTATAGAGATTGTAAAATCATATGTTCGATAAAGTCAGTAGCGTCCTGCTGTGAAAAACGATACAAACGATACAATCATTGAGGGGTCGCGGTGGCTCAGTGGTAGAGCATTCACCTCTGGTGCTTGGGGTCCCGGGTTCGATCCCAGCCCTCGCTAACTGGGCTTTGTGGTGGACAAACACCGTGTGCGTGGGTTTTCTCGGGGTTCTCCCCGTTTCTTCCCACTTTCTTCATTCCACCATTTCATTCATCACTCATCATCACCGTCTCCTTTAGCCTAACCGGCATAACCGGGGGACGTAAAACTCAAAGATTTCATTTCATTTTCGAACGATACCATCATTGACTGTTCATTGATTCACTTTACGATAAGGACACCATGTAGTTCTTCCGTTCTGAAAATCTCCAACCTTCTGAACAGGTCGCCAATAAGTAAACACATCATAGTGTCCAAGATAAGATTTAGAACAGAGCATCGCATCATTGAGTAATGATTTGATGATAAAATATTTCATTCAAGTGAAGGAAACCATTTTTGAGGCAAAGTTTTTTTTTTTTTTTCGAAAAGAAACTGTTCACATAAGACTTCCAGTCGTATAAAAGCTCTGCGTTCATAACTTTAAAAAGTGATGGATTTTCCTTCCACAACACTATTACAGTTAGATAAAGCTTTGAATTAACAATCACATCCTTTTGTAAAATTTTCTTTCTGATTAGACCAAAGTTTCGGTCGTATGGGGAGAAACTATGATCTCTAATGGGAAAAGTTGAAGCACATCCCTTTTATAAACTCTTACAAACAAAAGAGTAGCTCTATACTTACTCATCAGGAAATTTCTATTTTGATCTCTATGTTGACCCTGTTTTTGGCATCAGAAACCATATCACATCGTTGACTCCAAACAGGTGTACCAACCTCATTTCTTTTAGATATTGACATGCAACTGGCACGACTGAACCTGTAGACACAGGAGAACAAGAATATGCATTCTGCGTAAAAAGGGCACATAAGCCTGTTACGTAGTCTATCAAGCAAGGAAATTGAGGCGGTTTATCTGCAGTGATGATCAGATCAGCGGGTTAGTATACTGCTCAGGATAAAATACTAATTTGTCCATGAAATACAAAGGCAAATGAAGCTAAATGACTTTCTATTTGAAAAAAGAAAATTCAATTTTCAAATGCTCGTTCATCTTAAAATGCTATATTTAATCTAGGGATGGACAAACTCCGGTTTTCATAAAAACCGGAAAGCTGTTTCTAGAAAAACCGACATTTCAGCTTTCTCCGAAAACCTGTTCGGTTTTTCACCGAAACCGGTTTCAGTTTTCTCCAAAACCGGTTCGGTTTCTCACCGAAACCGGTTTTCTCCTAAAACGGTTCGTTTTTCACCGGAACCGGTTTTGGTTTTCTCAAGAACCTGTAAACTAGTTTCGGTGAAAGCTTTTGGAAACAAAACTATTTTTGTGGAAACGGAATCGGTTTCCGGAAAACAACGAAACCCTATTCTGGTCAGAATAGAACAAATTTTGTAAAAGACTGGTACCGGTTTTGAAGAAAACCGGATCCGGTGAAAACCGAACCGGCCGTGTTACGACACGATGGTGATCATATCGATGTTTATGACTCTTAAAACTCTTAAGACTTCAAGGTAACTGTGTACAGACAGTCTACCATAACTAACACTATACTGTTGAAACTAAAGGGGGGTACGCCCCCTTCCGGACCACCCTGTAGATAATAAATGCCATAGGGATATACTGTAGATATCCAGATAATTACATTAAGGAAGAATGTAGAATTAAAGTAGCGTTACTAGGTGTACACCCAAACTTTTTGTTGGGGGAGGGTTCAAACTTTGGAGGGGGGTCCAGCACTACAAGCCACTACGCCTGTGTAATATTGAACGCGTATTATTCTGCACCCGAAAAGACGATAAGTAATTGTAAAATACCTCCGCCCATATTTTCAAAAAAAAAAAAAAAATGCTGGAAGTAGGTAATTTTTATAAGAGAAAGAGTACAGATGAAGTGTAAGATAAAAATTTTCATACCACATCAATGATATCCCTATTTAAAAAGCATAGTTTTATTAAGAGAGTTTTCAAATGTATGTTGAGTTAGAAGTTCTGGGGGGTCTGGACCATGTGGGTCTTCCCCCTACAACGATTCAACTTTTCCTTCCTTCCCGGGTTCCGGCACCATATACAACGATATCACTGGTTCTTTTTATATAAATTGAGCCATTAAATAACACACACACCGTTTTTGTATTAATTCTATTTATTTATATCTTGTTGTCCTGACAACCTCGTATCGACAATCATATTATTTAAAAGCATATGAATATCTCCCTTTTTTATATATCGATATTATATCTAACTTCCTTCTTTATCTTCTTTTTCTTCTTCGAATAATCTAACCAGTCTAGTACATATATAAAATACTTTACGCCCAAAATTTACAAGTAATAAAAATTTACAAGTAGTAACAATATACAAATATACAACGTATCGTTGTACACCCCCCCCCCCCCCGTGGTGCGCCCCTGAGCGTTATACGTATATTTTCTAGATCAATAAACTCATACATTCAGACTACTTTAGCAGGATTTGTTTCGGGTTTGATTCTAAGATACAGCCACGACTTGTAACATTAAGTTTCTTACAAGCTAACAAACAAACAAACAAAAAAAAACTTAATAAAAGCCGTGAAAAGAATACAAATAAAACTTGAGCCTCTGTATAATTTTGTGAATGCTTTTAGGACATAAACAACCACTTAGAAACGAAAATTGATAAGAAATTTTACACCTAGCTAAGAAAGCAAAGTAAATTATTTTTCAGGTGCGGCTTTTTTTCGAGATAAGAGTAATAGCTTTTGTGGTTTCCGTAAATTGTAGCATTACACACTAGGCGCGGTTCCTTTGAACTGATTTCTGCGTTACGAATACCATTTGTAGGTAATCTATTTTCTTGTAATGTAAGCCCAGAACGGGCTTTTTAAGGTGTCTGCCTTCATTTTCTGGTGATGGATGGCTATATTTAAAAGTCATTTGAAGCCATTTCTTTTTGGCTATCGTGTGTTGTTGCGTAGATAGATATTTCGTAGCGTGCGACTTTCAATAGTCATTTGCTGTTCCTTATGACTCTCTTACTTCCGGATACTCCCTTGATTCTCCCTTATTTTCTATCTTCTTCGTTCGTCTTTCTTTTTCCTGTTTCCCTTTCGGTTTTGCCGTGCGTGATTAGCTGAGGTAGAACACCGTCAGTGTTGCTAACGAAGGATTTGTGTTACTAAACTCGGCTTCTGATTTTTTTTTTTTTTTTTTTTGCTACGTACAATTGTGTAGCCAGTGTGTTCGAGCCCTGCTTTTTCGCCATAAAGGTGCGGATAAAAAGATTTACTTTTACATCTAGGCACAATCACAGCTATCCTTCCCGCTCCTCTCTCCATTCTTTTTAAGGTTGGTTTAAAGGGACAAGTTTTGACGATAGATGGCACTACATTATTCGTATCTTTCCCATGTATTTTTTATCTTTCATGAAAATTCTTGATTTCACTTACAAATTTCAACTTACAGACTTCAAATTTTTAGAAAAGGAACTTCATAATCTATCGAAGGCAATAATCCGTTTGAAATGGCTTGATTGTTCAAATGGATATCCAAATCTTTAACAACGAAACTGTTTTAACAATGAATAAAACTCGAAATAAAAATCGGCACGGATTGTTCCCTTTAATAGATTATGAAGTTCCTTCTCTAAAAATTTGAAGTCTCTAGGTTGAAATTTATAAAAGAAATTGTAAATTTTCGTGAAAGGTAAAAAATACATGGGAGAGATAGGAAGACTGTAGTGACATCTATCGGCAAAACTTGTCCCTTTACACTAACCTTAAGTTCGTTCTGGCAATGCTCTTGGAGCATTCTCAACTGGTTTTCATTTCATTTTCCTATATTTTGATCTCAGCATATCTTTTTGTGCTATATATTTTAGTAATTCGTCTAAGTGCGCGTTATATGCAGCTCCCATATAACAACATCCATAGTTAGAAATCTCAAGAAATTCCCTTTTTGTTTACATGTTGTTTAAAGTGAGAACTGAACGGCTACTCGGGTTCAGTGGTATCTAAATTCGCGAGACAGGCTCAAGTGCTCTCGTATTCGATAATTGACTGCAGGATCTATTATTAATGGATAGCGAGACACAGCCGGAGTCCGATTGAGTGCAAGCTTCAATAAGATGAGGAGATGTAACGAACGTGAGCCTCTGGAGAAAAAGGAAACGAAATCTTCCAGGTTTATGTCCCACAATTATACTGGCTAAGATAAAGGAAACTATGATGATGAGAGATTAATGCAATGGTGGAGTGAAGAAAATGGGAGAACCTCGAGAAAACCCACGGACACGGTGTTTGTCTACTACAAAGTCCACTTGGCGCGAGCTGGAATCAAACCGGGAACTCCATGCACCAGAGGCAAACTCTCTACCACTGAGCCATCACAGCTCCCTCAAAGATTTATAATTCTCTCTGATAGATTCTTCCTAAGTTTGCAACATTTCTTACACTCAAGTCAAGCATGAAATGAGGGTGTGAAAGTGAAAGGGATTTTTTTTTTTACTTTCAACCAGTAGCACTTTTTTTCTCTCTCTCTCTTTCTCTCTGAGGAAACGGAATATTATTCTTCTTCGTTTTCACATTCACACACACACACTTATATACAAAGTGTGAGTGGAAAGTTTTATTAGTAACCACCTACACCCATTAATATGTGGAGCGGTGGAACAGCGTGGCGTCTTTTCTCTCCATCCCTTGATATAAAAGTGGAATATGTTTTTTCACGTATTTTTATTACCTTTCTAGAAAGGGTAATTGCTACATAGGGAGATTGAGAGAACATAACTTTTATATATATATATTTGGCTATATATATAAAAGAAGCTGTATTATTTTCCCCTTAGGTTTTGAAAATAGCAATAAACGTTTTTTTTCTTGTTAAATTACTTTGTTCTATTCCCTTATTACCCCCCCCCCCTCCCCAGCATCCTATTTTCCTAGCATCTATTTTAATGTATGCATTACACTTTTGTCAGTAAATTGTTATCTTATATGCAACAGAGTTTAACTTCTTGTTTTTGCTCTCTGTATGTAGTGTTAGCTACGAAGGGGAGGAGGGAGGAAGGATAAATTGTGTGCTAGTACCCAGAGTAAATCTACGTTAGATGCCCTTTGAGAAGGTGTTTGCTATGCATTTACTTGTTAGGATATTAGTTCCGTTGTACCAAGGTAGCATGTGTGTGTGTGTGTGTGCTTGTGCGTAAGTAACATCTTGTTTGCTTAGTAAGCAATTCTGTTCAACTAGTTTGTTTGCCTTTTTAAAATCTTTATACGCGTAATAATAACAAGGATCATGCGTTTGTTGAAGTGAGAAAGGAATACTCGATATTTTCCTTCCCACTGACTATATAATTTCCTCTCTGTTTCACAAGCAATGAAACAATCAGTGAGTAGTATTAACATTTTCGCCTCTGGACCAGTGGCGGATCTAGAAGTAAAAATTGAAGGGGAAGAGGCAGCCAGAACCCAGATTAGGATACGTATATCATGAGTTTATACAAATTTGAAATCCGTATTTTAATTTGAAATCTGCTTGCGCACTTCACTTAACAACAATTTTAGGAATGATCCAAAAAGTGCATCAAAAGATTGCGATCTTGGCCAAGAATTTTAGGAATGATCAAAATATGCATAAAAAGATTGCAATCTTGGCCAAGAATTTTAGGAATGATCTAAAAATGTGCATAAAAAGATTGCGATCTTGGCGAAGGATTTTAGGAATGATCCAAAAATGTGCATCTAAAAATTGCGATCTTGGTTAAGAATTTTAGGAATGATTCAAAAATATGCACCAAAAGATTGCGATCTTGACCAAGGATTTTAGGAATGATCCAAAAATGTGCATCTAAAGATTGCGATCTTGGCCAAGAATTTTAGGAATGATCAAAAAATGCATAAAAGGATTGCGATCTTGGACAAGGATTTTAGGAATGATCCAAAAATGTGCACCAAAAGATTGCGATCTTGGCCAAGGATTTTAGGAATGGTCGAAAAATGTGCACCAAAAGATTGCGATCTTGGCCAAGGATTTTTAGGAATGATCGAAAAATGTGCATAAAAAGATTGCGATCTTGGCCAAGGATTTTAGGAATGATCGAAAAATGTGCACCAAAAGATTGCGATCTTGGCCAAGAATTTTAGGAATGATCCAAAAAAAAAGTGAGGAATGGTAAAAAATGCATGCAAAGCTTGTAATCTTGGCCAATAATTAGTTTTTGGATCAGGGCCACAAAATTTTTGGACGGTCCCTAAATCGAGTTTTCGTATTGTTAACGGAATAAGGACATCACACTGACTTAAGTGATTGTTTGGATTTGGCTACACTATATGTAGTTCTCCAGATATAAAGCCTAGAAAAAAACATTAACTGAAATACATTGGTACTTTTGATCCAATAGAAAATGAAACATTCCTTTCACCAGTTACGAATAATATGTAGGGTCTATTATTCAGCAAAACTTTGAAAGGAATGGCAAGAAATTGTAACAATTAATGTTTGCTTCTCGTGTAAAATAAGAGAAAGCATACGTCGTTGTTTTTGGTGTTTATTTATTTTTTTTTTTTTTTTTGTCTGTATTTTCTTATATTTTACTACCAACACACCGTGACACAACACATAATCGTGATTCATTCCAGAACTACTGTAATTCGTCGATTGCCTGTCTTTGCAAATTGATTTACAATTTTTAATGGGTTCTGCAGAAGTTTCCAACTTTACACGCTCCTGATGAATATTATGGCTAAGTTGAACGTTGACATTGGAGACCTTAAGTATTGTTTTACCATTGCATAACAGAAAAACTGAAACTACCGTATTTCTTCGAATATAAGGCGCACCTTTTTGTCAGCTTTTAGACGTCCAAAATTCAGATGCGCCTTGGATTCGATGTATATACATATTTATTCATTGCCCGTAGGTTACAACATAGTATCTTCTGCAGTCTTTAATAGTGGTAGTTACAACTAATTTGCTTAAAATTGGTTGTATTACAACAATGACAGATTGCACAAAGATGTAATCGCTCACGAACAATGAACATTTCCTTTTACTGATAAGAAAATGATTATCGAAATTACTCCAGCGTTGCCAGACTGACAGCTCAGAATTATTCCAAAACCTGATCGAAATTATGCTAGATTCGGTCAAATTATGCTAGATCCTCACAATTACTAATTCATGAGTTTTAAAAGAAAATGAACGAAGTTGAGATACGATAACGTAGCTTAAAATACGCAGAGCGGAAGAACGCGTGGATAGAACTCAATACTTCCGCACCAAAGCTTTAACTCAACTAAACTAGTGCAGTCGTTGCCAGACTCAATGGCGTATATATCGTATAAATGAATGCAAAGTGTTTCTTTACATATTTTGAAAGAAAATTACCTAGCAGCATAAGCGGAGTTGGGAATTGTCTGCTGGGGGGGGGGCGCAAATTTTTGGTCGGTCTCGGACCTTTCATTTCAGGAATAAAGATGGTCATGAAGTCAGAAATAAAGATGGTGAAATTGTCAAAAAGTTGGGGGGAGAATGGCCCTCATAGCTCCGACCATGCCTCGCAGTTAAAGGATTAAAAAACCATGGGTGGAGCCACAAAAAAAAAAAAAAAAAAAAGCCCAAAGCCGTTTTTAACTTACTTCGGTAAATAAGACTGCCTGTATGGTTTACCGGCTATATGAATTGATGAAAGAGGATACATTTCTGCCGTTCTTTTTCTTCCCACGACCAACTTGTTTCTCATCTTCATGTTTTACGGCTTTTTGATAAACTTGCTGAAATTATGCTAGATTTGGGTAGGATGCTAAAAACAAGATGCTAGATCGTAAAGAAATATAAATTATGCTAGATCTAGCATCATTATGCTAGATCTGGCAACGCTGAATTACTCCCATTTGTACATTATTTCTGCGCCTTAGATTCGAAGCTTTTTTAAAAATGAGTTTAAATGGGGTGAAATTTTAGGTGCGCCTTAGATTGGATGGTGCCTTATATTTTAAGAAATACGGTATATCTAATGTTTCGAAAGTTTTGTAATAAAGAACAAAAGGCAACACTTACTATAACCTTTCAAAAATATATATATAAAAATATTTTTATCACTAAAAATACTGGAGAGAAAATACTAGACTCGCTGCTGTTCTAGACTTACATAACAGATTCCAACTTCCTATCAATTTAATGCATTTTTTTGAAAAATCAGACAGAAAACGATAGGAATGCGAATATAAGCGTAACTAGAGCGGGACAGGTTCTTTAGAACACTGCTGTTCCCCAAGGGCGCCGATTTCTCTGTACATTTGGGGGGCCCATTCATATGCAGAAGGTATATCAATGAGGATTTTAAGACAAATTGCATTCAAATTATGCCAAATATTGTATATTCATAAATATAATAGGGAGGCCCGCCACCCCCCACCGCCCAGGATCGGTGCCCTTGCTGTTCCCTTAGGGTACCGTTAAACCATATTCTGAATCTGTGCTTGTTCTCAGAAAAATGACCCATATCCCTCCCTTAGGTTTAAGATGAATATGACATTTATTGGTACTGTTGGGTGCAATTACTACGAAATTATCGAGCTAGACTCAGGCTTTGTCTGTTTACAGTAATAAGTTACTCCGAGTCCTCGATCGAAATGTTAATATCCTAACTTTGTAAGTATGTATCATCCTAAAGCAGCGTGATTCCTGAGAGTTCGTCAACATAGAAACAAAGTGTATAGACTCGAGACAGAATTTTACACAGGTATTACCATGAAACAAGTTATTGGTCAAACTTAGAGGTCGTTTTCTTACTGGCTTTAACCACAACTCTTTGGCCTAAAGAACCCAAATGTACATCACCAGAGAAACAAAGTACCGTCATTTCATTTTTTTCTTTTCTTTTCATTTCTTTTCTTTCTTTTTTTTTTTTGGTGGGGAGGGAAAGGAAGACTTGCCGATATAAGCAGATTATCGTTTTTTTTTCATTAGAATATTATTAATTATTGATTAAGATGTATACATATCTTAAGATGAAGAGGAGCAATTGCCCGTGAAAATCCAAATGACCCCACTGTTCCTATGCCAAGCTAATTCACTGTAGTTTTTTTTAAATACCCACTTCCCTAAGATTCTGTTGTCAAAAAATGGACGTATGTAAAAAAAAAAAAAAAAAAAAAAAAAAGAGCGATATTTTTACGCGGAGTTGGCAAGGAAGGAAAATACCTTGAACGTGAACCTGAACCTGAACCTGCGCAGGAGCATGCATTAGTAGTCTGTGCTTACAGAGATAAATTCATCCGAATGCAGTTTCGTACGTGCGAGCAGCAGCAAGGTGAAATGCCTGCCGTAATACAAAATCCCGTGAAAATGCGAAGTAAAATCTTATACGATTTCTGAAGGCCAAAGAATATAATGCAGCTAATATCCACAGGAATTGTGTGCTATTTACGGACTGACAGTAATGAGTGAAAGGAAGGTCAGGTGATGGTGTAAAGAGTTTCGTGAAGGGGTTCAAATGTTCATGACGATAAGCGTAACGTAGTACCTAGTGTTGAGACGGATGATATCTGGTGGAATGTATTAAAGAGAAAGCGCGATTCAATCGTCAAATCACAATAAATCAACGCTCCAAAGAGTTTCCAAAAAGGAACTGCGAAAACAGTATATCGAATTGTGACTGACAAGCAGTGTTATCACAAACTATGTGCGAGATGGGTGGTAAAAGTGCTGACAGAAGCTCACAGTGATCAAAGAATGACAGCTGCAGATTATTATTTTGTTTTTAGCCTGCTGGGAGCAGGATGGAGATGGACGAGGGTGGAGCCTGGATATCGTACACCACTGGGGAGTCGAAGCAGCAGTTATTGTAATGGCGGCACTATTGTTCTCCTAAAGTGAAGAAAATTCAGACAAACACTATGATTCACAAACTCATGGAAACCGTGTTTTAGGACTAAAAGAGTGTGGAATTCTTGAAACCAGGACAAACAATTACAGCAGATGTATATTGCCAAACACTAAATAATCTGCGACATGCTATTCAAAGTCGGCGAAAATCAATGACACGCTCTGGAATTCTTCTGATTCATGCCACACACAGCTGCTCATACCGTTGAGGCAATTCAACGATTTCCATAAGAACTATTCAATCATCTCTGCTTATAGCTTCGACTTTACCTCCAGCGATTTTTTTTCTTTTACTTCGTCTGAAAAAGTGGCTTACATAGAAGCGTTTGAACGACACTGAAGTGCTCAAGGTATCAGTTCTGGACTGGCTGCACTCTCAGACGGCAGATTTTTACTAGGGATGGCCACAAAGTTCCGGTTCCGCGAGGAACCGGTTCTCGGAGATCCGGTTTTCAAAACCGGTTCTGGACCTGGATCCGAAAACCCGGTTCCAGAATTGGATCTTAGGAACCGGTTCCATACCTGTATCCGAAGAACCGGTTCCAGACCTGGATCCGAAGAACCGGTTCTAAATCTGGATCCGAAGAACCGGTTCCAGATCTGGATCCGAAAAACCGGTTCCGGGACCGGATCTTCTAGAACCGGATCTGTTCAAACCCGAAAACCGGTTCCACCTGGAACCGGTTCTGGCCATCCCTAATTTTTACACACAGAGAGAAGTACTATAAATATACTACATTGACTTGATCCCTAGTCTTCCGTTGCAAGCGCTGCTATCGGCTGAAGGAATTCCACTCTTTCTCTCGCTTAGCAACAGCTGAACCCTTATTGGCTCAACGCGTGGGTGTGTGAGCTTTAGTTCGCATTTTTGCCACGGCTCAAGACATTTTGGCAGCACAATAGCAACAATTCAAGAAACCTTTGTATCCTTGGCTCCTATGGTCCACAGGTGCATACAACCAACCATATCTTCTTAATTTTAAATTCCAGTTGCCCCTACCATGTCGCTGGATGATTTTGACTTGGATAACTTAGTTTCTTTTTCTTGTAATTTCTGTGAATCTACAGGAACCCTTAGTGGGACAAGAAATCTATGTAGTTATACCAGTGAAGACCTGATTTGGATCAAAATTCAAAGAATAAATACAGAATATGGACCGACAAAAACAAAATAAATTTTGCTCATGTGTGCAATAGAAGTTACACACTGAAAGTCACGTTTGGAAAGATAGTTTGAAGGAAAAGTTCCACAAAGTGGTATTTGATCAAAGCATAATAATTAAATTGTCATAACAATCGTATTATTGAATACAATATCTCCATGGATATTGTCTCAACTTGTTACCATGTATATTTCATTTTGTCCTTATATACGTCAAGATCTATTTGTTTCGACACCGATCACTGGTTTCATAAATATAATGGAAGGAAGAAGTTTCTTTTGCGTCGGCCTGATCTCCATATCTAACTGCAAGTCGTTTTTTTTTCTCTCAAGAGCTTCCTCAAGATGCTCTCCGGCAGGTAGAAAACTCAGACATCACTGTTACCATCCTTGTCATGGTCTCTTGTGCGGTGAGAGATTGGAAGGATCATGTGTGTGTTTTATTTTGCCAAGATGAATGTGGAGGAAGTATATAGTCTGGAGGGACTACTTTACGGGACAAGTAAATTGTCTTCTCTCTCTCTCTCTCTCTCTCTCTCTCTGTCTCTCATGGCGTAAGCGGAAGTTATGTGTTTCGCCTGTACGCTTTAAAGAAAGATGTTCTAACCGTGATGGTGACGAGAAGTGGCGTTAAACATGCACGAGATATCACAAGAGGGAAAAAAGGAGAACACCCTATATATAGTAGAAGTGGTGAAAAGCCTTTCTTGTTTCATTTTTTATTTAAAGAAGGGAGCGCTTGAAATTCGAAAATAAAATAGTAATGATTTTTTTCCCCCTTTGGTTCCGTGAAATAAGATTGCAAAATATATGAAATCCATTTTTTCTTACTTAATAGTAGTTGCTTCCCTCATGCCTTCGCTGTATGCTATAGGCTAAAATTGTGCTTAAGCAAAAGTTATAATTATTTACATTTAATTACAGATCAGTCTTTATTTTCAGTTTCCTATCAATAACCCCAAACTCTATACTTTATTTATGCAGTTATTCAAGGACTTAGTTATACAGAACATTATGTTAAATCATTGACTAGCAAGCAATAGCGCAGGTAGTGACATCTATTAACGTGATCGCTTATTATTAGAAGTTTGCGTGACTGCTTATTACTAAGAAGTAGCGTGACTGCTCATTACTTAGAATTAGTGTGACTACTTGTAAAGAAGTAGCGTGATTGTTTATTACTAAGAATTAGCGTGACTGCTTATTATTAAGAATTAGCGTGACTACTTATTACTAAGAAGTAGCGTGACTGCTCATTACTTAGAATTAGTGTGACTACTTATAAAGAAGTAGCGTGACTGCTTATTATTAGGAACTAGAGTGACTGCTTATTATTAAGAATTAGAGCGACTGCTTATTATTAAGAATTAGCGTGACTACTTATTACTAAGAAGTAGCGTGACTGCTCATTACTTAGAATTAGTGTGACTACTTATTATTAAGAATTAGCGTGACTGCTTATTATTAAGTATTAGCGTGACTACTTATTACTAAGAAGTAGCGTGACTGCTCATTACTTAGAATTAGTGTGACTACTTATTATTAAGAATTAGCGTGACTGCTTATTATTAAGAGTTCGCGTGACTACTTATTACTAAGAAGTAGCGTAACTGCTCATTACTTAGAATTAGTGTGACTACTTATTATTAAGAATTAGCGTGACTACTTATTACTAAGAAGTAGCGTGACTGCTCATTACTTAGAATTAGCGTGACTGTTTATTATTAAGAATTAGAGTGACTGCTTATTATTAGGAATTAAAGTGACTGCTTATTATTATTAAGAATTAGAGTGACTGCTTATTATTAACAATTAGCGTGACTACTTATTACTAAAAAAGTAGCATGCCTGCTTATTACTAAGAACCAGCGTGACTGCTTATTTCTAAGAAGTAGCCTGACTACTTATTAAGAAGTACTGTGACTACTTATTATTAAGAAGTAGCGTGACTGCTTATTATTAAGAACTAGCGTGACTTCTTATTTTTAACTAGTGTGACTATTTATTATTAAGATGTAGCGTGACTGCTTATTATTAAGAAGTAGCGTGACTTCTTATATTTAATTAGCGTGACTATTTATTATTAAGATGTAGCGTGACTGCTTATTATTAAGAAGTAGCGTGACTACTTATTAAGAAATAGCGTGACAGCTTATTACTACAAAAAGTATTAATGTGACTGCTGGTTATTAAGAATTAGGGTGACTGCATTTTTTTCCTCATTGATTTAAGTGCAGAACATGATACAGCCATGACAACTTATTTGGAAAAAAGCTACTCTCTTTAAGGAAACATCTAAAGCAATTTAAATGATTTCTAAGTATCATGTTAGAAGTTTCTCACAAGAACTAAAAACAATCAGAATGTTTAGCTATGATTGCAGATGAAACTAGTGATGTGGCTACTAATACTTTTTAAATAGCTGTCATTTATCGGCATATAGTGAATGGAAAACCTGTTGAATGATTTTGTACTTTTCTTGAACCTCCTAAGCATGATGCAGAAACTTTGGTGTCATGCCTGTTAAAAGAGTTTAATTGCGCAGACGTACGATGACACGTCAGTAATGTCCGGAACTTCTGGAACAGTACAATCAATTATCAAACACTAGTTTCCAAACGATGAGTACGTTGATTCTTATGCCTGCCAAAAAAAAAAAAAAGTAAGTAAGATTTCGGGGGGAAGCTTAAGCCCGGAAGCCCCCCTAAATACGCCACTGATACTAGCTCAATTCTTGTTTTAATAATTCTTAATCTCCAGATCTGATAACATTAAATTGTTGTTAAGTTTGCACTGTTGCAGTATCACTGGCTGTGTTGCTATCTCAGTTAATGTCTAGTGTCCATATTAACATAATGCGTAAGTGGTTATAATAAATCTTCAAAAATTCTTAACTCTTAAATAAAGATTTTTAGCAAATTAAATAAAGAAGTGAGGAATAAGAATCAATAAACATACTGTAAATGTTGTAAAGTGTATTTCAGAGCCCTCAAAACAAACATGTCTCCTTGCAAATGAGAATAGTCGCCCATTTTATATTATCACAGCCTCTCTAGTTCATTGCAGTTCTACTGCACTGACGTAGTATGGAGTTTGCCCCAACACACCACCGCAAACAGTCCGAACTGCGGTCGCCGCCTGACTATTGTCAACCTAGACATCTGATGTCTGACATTGATATCCTTATTTTTGGCCACAAATAGTTCAAATCCGCTACTTTTGGAGCACAACCTTGCTACTTTTTAATCTTCAGACCTGGCAACACTGAACTAAACATAGAAGTGAAGAAAGTATGTGATGTCATTATCAATAACGTTAAACAAAGATTTAGTTTTACTGGCAATCTTGTGACGTGCACTTTGTTCTGTAATAACAAGTTTGGAAAATACAGGAAGGAATTCTCAGAAGAAATTGTACAGTCCGTAGCAAAAAACCTGTAACATGAGCATGTAAGTTTATTGTGAAGCTACACCTAACAGCGCAGGGAATCAATGTAACGTCTAAGTGGCACGAATCACGCCGGAGGAACCTCGGCGTTCTTCCCTGCACACTTATTCTGTAGCAAAAGACTTCGTCGTTTAACAATAAACTTACATGCTCATGTTGCAGGTTTTTTTGCTGCGGACTGTACAAAACATTTGCGACTTCTATCAGTTTGTCAACGCAGAGCAGCTTCGTTTCGAACGTTACATAATATACAACACTGGCGGGTTTACATCAATGTCTGGACCAGTTAGTTTATTAGAATTTTTCCAGCACAATAACATTGAGAGCACCTTTTCTGAAATATCCGAACTTCTGAAGGTTTTGCTCGTTATTCCAATGACTTAATCACAGGAAGAGAGATGTTTTTTAACGCTAAAGAGAAGAAAGGCTTTCCTTGCGAATACCATGACACAAGAGCTCCTTCGTGGCTACGCGCCTTTGGCATGGGAGACCCGGCTTCGATTCCCAGCGGACGCTCATGTGGTTCGGATTCCACGTTAATTAGTGGGTCCAAATCTCATGTAGCCTCACTGTTGAGAGGTATGTTAAACTCAAAATCAACCTTATCATCACCATGACACAAGAGAGACTATCTGCGCTGGCAGTGTTATCTATTAAGAGAAATTTGGTTAAGAGTATTCCAGATTTTAAACAATAAGTAATATAAAGGTAACCAAGAAAGTTCTATCGCTTTTTTTTTTATCACCCACCACCTTCAAACATCGATATATCACCTAAGACGCACCTGGAAGATCAAAATTAGTCCCCGTCATCATCGACAACCTTCTGCATACGTTCTGAAAGGCCATGGATTCCATCGCGGTAAAATTTGGTGGCCGTGAAGTGAAGAAGGAATCAAGTGCATTTTGCATTCTACTAGGGATTTGAACTGGCATCCTCTAAGGTAATTGTCCAAGGAATGGAACAGGTGATAATCGGACGGTGCATTGTCCTGGGAGTATGGCGGATGCAGTAGTGTTTCCCATTCAAGGCGTAGGATGGAGTTCCGGGTCATCCTAGCCACATGGGCTAGAGGAGGACCCCTTTGCGATTCAGAAGTGCTAGCTCCAGAGTTTTGAGTTTTTCTTGAGCACGGCTCAACTGCTCACAGTACACAGTTTCATTGATGCTCTGACCTGCTGGTAACACTTCCCGATGCACAATGCCTCAAGTAGTCCACCGAACACACAGGAGAACCTTGTTCTGGTGCAGTGCTATTTTCGGTTGTTATGGAACCGGTTCATGATCTGCTAACCAATGATGACGGCGCCGTGGAGCTTCGTACAGGACTCACTTCTCATCATATGTCAACTGTTCAGAAATGGCTCCTTCCTCAGATGGTCCTGTGTCAGATAAAATTTCCAGTACTTATAAATCAGAAACGGCTGAGTAGAAAACGATTAAACACAAAATGAAAAAGCCATAGGCAACGTGGAATGGTATTGTTACGGTGTCCCCAGGGCCCCCATCATGGGACCCCGGGACCAAGTTGAAAATTTGAAATGGGAATGTAGCTTGAGTGATACCTTGTTTGATAGATCGTGGAAAACCAAACAACTTAGTACAAAATTTGTTTTGATTTCGTGGAAACCTGTTTCAAAATGGCCGCTGAAAGTGGTTCCCCATTCAGATACAAAACGCAGTGTTCAAACTGAGTGTTACAAGCCAATATCCGGCGAACTATGCATCAAATAAGAAATATGTTAAAGAGTCAATATATGTTTTTTTTTAATGTTTTCGTACGCCTTCATGTCGTTTTTATTTCTATGCCTTACAGCATATTATATCTATTTGTCTGTCTATGTAAATAGAGATAAATAGCATATATATTTTATTTATCTCTTGTTTAATAACATCGCTATAGAAGTTTTGTATATACGTATTATATAAAGATGCAATGACAATGATTGTTTACTTTGTTTGAAATACAGTATTATAAATACACTTAAGTCAATAAACATAACAGTAGAGCTTGAAGGCGCTTTTTTTATTCATATTATGTAAAGAGGAGACAAGAGAAGCAACTCACAGGAGTGGGGTGGAAGTCGCACGTAAGCACGTACCTCTGATATTGCAGCAGTTACTTTTACATACCAGCAACCGCTACTGTAAGACATTATTTATTAACAATTTACCAAGTTATAATTCCTGTAAAGTTTAACGTTAACATTGTATAGTTATGAATTGCATGAACGTATAAGTAAGAACTTACAAAATGTTGACTTCTGCATGATTAGTATCAAGAAATAATCAACTTGTAACTTTAAGTAAGTTATTACTAAATGTCCATGAGAGTCATTTCCATGAAGTTGTTGGCAAGAATTTACGAACTTATTGTTCACAACTCATGTATGTGATTACTATGTACTGAGAACTTATTGTTCACAACTCATGTATGTGATTACTATGTACTGAGAACTTATTGTTCACAACTCATGTATGTGATTACTATGTACTGAGAACTTATTGTTCACAACTCATGTATGTGATTACTATGTACTGAGAACTTATTTCTTTGTAATTTCAATGTTTTTATTATTTGAACGTTGTATAACGATACAGTATTTCATAAAGTTTGTCGTCCTCTTCAAAATTATAATCTATACATCATTATAAAGAAGTACTCATGAGTTTATAATCTCTTCGGAGTTGTTGTGGAGAGTAGAAGCTTTTATCAAATACGTACAGCTATGATTTCCGAGAAATTATTACCAAGAATTAATACGCGTAAATTTATAAATTCCATGAACTTAGTATTAAAACTCATAAACATACGATTTGCCAGAAATTATTACCAGGAACTGATAACACTATTAGGATATCATAAATATGATTTCCATGATTTCCATGAAATTATTGTCGAGTCTACATATGCTTTTCCCAAAAATTTTATTACCAAGAATGGTAAGTTATCAAGAACTAATAAATTTTTGACTTCCATGAAGTTATAACATTAAGATCTCATAAATTTATGAGTTATCTGAAATCATTACCGAGAACTAATAAGTTTATATTAAAAACTAATAAATTGTATTTCCTAGAAGTTACTATCGAGTCCACGAAGCAATGATTTTCCAGAAATTAACATGTAGTAAGGTATTTTTTCAGTTGTAAATCTTTAAATGCCTAATGTGACTAAATTAACTGTCACTTAACTACAGACTACTAATTAATGTAAAACCTCTTCTAGGTGTACTTTCAATCTTTAATATCGGTATGTATCACTGAGTATATGAACGTACCCTTTGCAACCACTAAAATCCAGTGGCAAACACTTTTCTACAAGCGTATTTGTAGTATTATTTAAATCTACAACTCTCCCAATGTACCACAATTAACACAGTAATCACAATTAACACAGTAATCAGTACTTTAACTTCAGTCACTTTTGGCTCCTATTCTCTTTGATTACATCAGTCACTTATGGCTCAAATTCTGACATTCATTAAAGTTCACAATCGTCAAATTCATACATTACAATATAAACATAACATAGCAACGCTATTCACTTGTCACTCAATCTCTGAACACTTCGTCCGATTATTTGTAATTAGCACTGTCCGAAACTTTACAAACCTTAACAATATTATTAAAATCCAATAAATTTATGGTTTGAAATGAAGTTATTATTGATCCCATAAACTTATAATTTCCCTGAAATTATTAACAACTATTAAGTTATTACGAACCAATAAATTTATGATTTTCTACAAGTTATCGAGACTACATAGCTATATTTTTCAAACAAATTATTACCATGAACTACTGAGTTATCAAGAATTGATAAATTTATTATTTCCATGAAGTTATCATAAAGATTCCTTAAAGCTAGTAATTCCTTGAAGTTATTGCAAAGAATTAATACATTTTATTAAGAATTAATAAATTTATGATTTTCTAGAAGTTATCGAGACTACATAGCTCTGTTCTTGCAGAAAATTATTACTATGAACCAGTGAGTTACCAAGAACTGTTAAATTTATTAATTCCATGAAATTATCATTAAGATCTGATAAAGCTAGCAATTTCTTGAAGTTATTATACGAAAAATTAATAAGTTATTATTAAGGACTAATAAATGTGTGATTTTATAGAAGTTATCGAGACTTGATGGCTATGTTTTCTCAGAAAATTATTACCGTGAACTAGTGACTTATCAATAACTGATAAATTTATCATTAAGATCTCATAAAGCAGGACATTTTTTGAAGATATTACGAAGAACTAATACGTTATTGTTAAGAACTATTAAATTTATGGTTCCTTGAGGTTATTATCGATACCACAAGGCGATGATTTCCCAGATATTAGTAACAACAACTATAAATTATTATGAACTAATAAATTTATAATTTTCTACAAGTTATGGAGACTACATAGATATACTTTTCCGTAAAATATTACCACGAACTTGTGAGTTATCAAGAACTGATAAATTTATTATTTCGGTAAAGTTATTACGAAGAACTAATAAGTTATTATTAAGAACTAATAAATTTATGATTTCCATTATATTAAGAATTCATGAAGTATTATTATTATTATTATTATTATTATTATTATTATTATTATTATTATTATTATTATTATTATTATTACAAATGCAATATAAAATAATATTGCGTGTTCATTACCTAATTCTTGAATAGTACAAACTGGTGGTAAACATAGTTGTTTTTACCAGTTCTGGTTTTCACAAGTTTCAGATTTCTGAGAAATGTTAAGTAAATTGCGTATTATAAAGTCTTGTCACACTTGTTCTTTTTTTATTTTATTGTTGGCTTTGTTGTATTCTTGCGGGAGCGGGAAGAAGGACTTAAGAAATGGCTGCACAGTTCTCAATTTTCTGTATCACGTCCTTTCATATAGCAGTATTTTTTTCCCTGTGTGTTGGTCATTGATTTCTTTCTCTCTTTTTTTATTGCTACTGTTGTTGGGTGTGATTGTTGTTGTTCTCTGCGTCATTCCTTTCGTTCTCTTCTTCTTGTTTCTGGTTCTATATTTCTTCATATTTCTGTGTTTGTGGCCCCATCTTTTTTTTTTCGCTTCTTTTCGGTTATGTTTTATATTCGGTGTGAGGTTTCTTTTAATGATAATGTCGGGGTTTCTGTTCTCTGGCCAAGTTACAGCTCAACCAAGCGTTTCTCCTCAGTTGCCATTTCCCACGCCACACGGAAGAACACCCTGAAATAAAAATGAAGGCTGAGGGTAGAAAATTACAGGGGATGCATTGTTATCAGTGTTGCTAAATCTAGATTCTTTTTAATAATAAAACACTGCAAGATATTTTGTTAATTTACAGATACACTTTGGCAAATGATTTGTCAGTAATTTGCTACTAAATTAAAGTGGATATTGTAAATTTACTATGATTTTATAGCAGATTATTTGTAAGTACAGTTAAGCTACATTAACTTTGCTCTTTTATCTAACCCCAGTGTTGAAAGAGAAAGTATTTCATGTCTCGTATATTTATGTGAACTAATTTTGGTGTTCACGTGTGGTGTCAGACATACGGGAGCGTTTGTAAAGTATTGTTTTACCTGAAATTTTTTGCTTGTGCCTAAGGGCGAAGACACACTAGAACGATACCGAAAGATGTGTCTGGCCCGTGTCTGGGAACGAACGACATCGACGGCTATACCGACACATGTCCGATTTCAGTTGCAAAATGAATTACCAAGCAACGAAACATTCCACTGCGCACTGCGTGTAGCTGACAGTATCTGACGTCGTAGTACCGGTAGTGTGCGTTTCTCATTTGCGAACATGTTACAACTTGTCGGTCCATAGTCTGGTCTGGCATTCTTTCGGGCGCGGCAAGACCGAGTCCCGACTGTCACTCCACAGACTTCTCTGGCCGTTGTCGCAGACGCTGTAGTGTGTTGCTCAAATTGAATACAATGTTTTAACGGTCGTTCCGCCTGTCTCTGTCGCCCCAGTATGCATTCGCCCTAAGTCTTTCGAGGACGACAATAGGAATAAGACGAACCCAATCAATTTTATATGAAACCGTGAAGTGTAGTCGTTTTACGTTGAATATGTGAAAACTGTTTAAGATACAATCAAACATTAAACTGGCCAGATAACTGTTAGCTTAATTGCCTTGTATGAAAAATCAAATAACAGTGCTGCATATACACCACGTGAAGGCGTTTGATTTGTGCAGCGTAACATTTTCGCAATTAAGGGGGCAGACTACTAAATATTTTTCAAAAGCTAACAATTTTTCTTTTGCCCGTTTTTCGTAAGTGAAAAGAGATAATGAAATGTAACTTACTACAATAATAGATAATGTTATTCTACACCCGAAAACATGAATCGAAAGAATTTTCAGTGTTGCCATCCATAGAAATTATAGTGTGACCAGAATTTGAATTATCCAAAAATCTAGGTTATGGCAGCGACTAGAAAAATGAACTCAACGGTAATTGATGACTTGTTATGCTGTCTTTGTTCCTTGTTAAGTACTTTTTAAATAATATTTATATTCATTTTGCAATAACAGTATTTGGCGAGCGCCATCATGAATTTACTGCCCTCTGACGGAACAAAGAGTGAATGTTCGAACCTGTAGGGACGAAACAAAAATGTTTTGAGTTAACGCATTTACTGACACTTTATTTACAAAGATATTGGGAAAAAATCATTTTGTAATCAATCGAAAGCACGGAGTGTTTTTTGTGGACACTCTGTATATTAAACTAGATATTCCGTCAAGGCTTCGGCTTGTCTGCTCTGGGTATTGCCTGCCCACTAGCGACATCTCTTGACATAAGGTAAAAGGCGGCACGGCTAGCGACAGCTATTAGCCTGATTATGAACTAGCGTAACTGAACATACTGAAGAATTAAGGATTAGAATTGGGAAACAGATTTCTGGGCTTTCAGCGTCTATGGCCATGTTAGACCGTCACTAGGATTAGGATTAGGAATTAGATTTCGGGGTTTTCGGCATCTATGGCCATGTTAGACCATCACTAGGATTAGAAATTAGCTTTCTGGGCTTTCGGCATCTATGGCCATGTTAGACCGTCACTATGATTAGGATTAGGAATTGGATTTCTGGGCTTTCGGCATCTATGACCATGTTAGACCGTCAGTAGGATTAGGATTAGGAATTAGATTTCTGGGCTTTCGGCATCTATGGCCATGTTAGACCATCACTAGGATTAGGATTAGGAATTAGATTTCTGGGCTTTCGGTATCTATGGGCATGTTAGACCGTCACTAGGATTAAAATTAAATATTAGCTTTCTGGGCTTTGGGCATCCATGCCCTTGTTAACCCATTACATATATATGAGGTATGACGTCCCTCTGCGATCCCACTGCCCGGAGAATTCATGAAGAAGAAAGGAATGGGGAAGGAAGAAAGCATTTGGGATTCATTATGTTACATACGAACCCGGCATTTGTGAATGAGGAAAACCCACGAAAACCCCACTCAGGATGGCTAGGCTGAAACAACTGTTTCACCTGTTTAGAATGTCACCACCGTGAGAAATTAAGGAATTAACAATATTTAGGGAAATAAGACTATATAAACATTTTCGCCTAAAGTTTGCAATCTGTAACTCTTAAATGTTTCGAGATTTGCACGTTACAGTTACTGACAGACTGAAGCGTCTTGGTTTTAGAATCAAGATATATTCAATAATTTATCCGCTCATTTTAAAGTCACCAATAATTTCATACTTCGGGCTGTTGTGTAACGAGGTGAAAACTTACACACTGCTGTAGTAAAGTACTGTACGTAAGTTATTATTAGATATAGCACAAAACTAAAGTGTTTCACTTTAACGTCCCACGATTATATTCTTTTAGGCTAAGGGAGATGGGTGATTAAGGCAAACGAATGATGATAGAACAATTGGTGGAATGAGAATGTGGGAGGAAACGGGAGTACCCCCAAGAAAACCTGCGGGCACGATGTTGTTCACCACAAACGTACTTGGTCAGGGGATCGAATCAAGGACTCCACGCACCGTAAGTAAACCGTCTACCACTGAGCAGAGATGGAGTGGGTCAAGTTTTCTGAGTAGGTCAGTGGGTCGTGGGTCAACATCATGTGACCCACTGTGACCCACCACCCACCGTGAGCCACTGCGACCCATCACCCACCATGACCCACTGCGACCCATCACCCACCATGACCCACTGTGACCCACCACCCACTGGTCATGGGTCAGTGGGTCACGGTGGGTGGTGGGTCAGTGGGTCAAGTTTTCATTGACCCACACCAACTTTGCCACTGAGCCAGCGAGTTCCCCTAGATACACTACAATACATCGAAAGAATTTAATGCATCTTTTATTTTAAAATACTGTATAGTCTCAGCAAACAAGGCATCGCGTAAGATTACATAAACATCCTTTATGTCTTAATTTCAGTTTTGCTTCTCACTAAATATTTATCTTCAATATTGCTACCTATATTTTAGCTCCCATTTTTCGAATTATAAGCGCCTATCTTTCGTATTTTGAGTGTCTGTCTCAGCATCGCTACATACATAAAAGAACTATGCTTTCTTCTATGTAGTGGAAAACCTAGAAGTATTTTCTAAAACTTCTAAAAGAAAACAGTATCTTTAGTTCCTATTCGTATATAATAGTTGGAAACCTTGATGATAGAGGCTATCGAAGAAGTGATGTAGGGGAAACCAGTCCCAGATGAAACAGTGTGCTGCTTTGGCCTCTCGCTCTTCGTTTAATTGATTTCTCGTTAGAGGTCTCTTGTGTTCGTGTTCCTCTCCCGTTGAGTCTAGACATCGGCGAGCGCCTCTTTTCCACCTGCGACTTCTTTTCTTCTGAACTACATATTTACGTTTTAGTTCTCTCCGATTTCCTAGTATTTTTCGTATTTGTAATGGAAATTTTTTTCATCTGATATTTAATTAAATGCTTATTGACTGTTAAAAGGAATAAACACGTTCATTAGTGGAATAGAAATATCCGCAAGAGCCTCTGTCTTTCTCTCTCTCTCTCTCTCTCTCTCTCTCTCTCGATTTTTGGTTTGTTTAACTAGTTTTTTTTTAATTAGAAAACTATATTAATACACTCGTCTCTCTGCTTTACGGTCGTTAATTTAACGGATTTTGTAAATAAAGGTATTAATACACCCGTCTCTCGGTTTTACGGTGTTCAATTTAACGGATTTCGAAAATAAAGTCTCGTCTCTCTGTTATAAGGTCCTGAATATAAGGGATTAATTTAACGGATTTCGGAAGAAAAGGTATTACCGGTACTACACTCGTCCTTCGGTTCTACAGTCCTCAATTTAAGGATTTGAGAACTAAAAGTATTAATACACTGGTCTCTCTGTTTTACTGTCCTCAATGTAACGGATTTCGGAAATAAAGGTATTAATACATTCATCTCTTGGTATTACGGTCTCCAATATAACGGATTTCGGAAGTAAAGGTATTAGTACACTTGTCTCTCGGTTTTACGGTCCTCAATTTAACGGATTTCGGAAGGACAAAATCTGGATGAGTCGATTCAGTCTGAGTTTACTCTATTATAATAAATATTTACAACGTACCAGAAAATTTGACGAAGGACTGTGAAGAATATGGGATAAAAATAAATGTTAGAAAGACAAAGGCATGGCGATTGAAACGAAGCAGTCGGTGTCAAATATAGAAAATAGGAGGAGAGAAAATAAAGGTGACTAGATTTCGATACCTAGGTAGTATTATTAATGATAATATGAAGTGTGATCGTGAAATGAAAGTAAGTATAGGAATGGCGAAGGAAGATTTTAGAGGGAAGAAAAGTTTGTTTTGTACGACTTTGAATAGAGTTGAGAAAAAGACTCATAAAATGCTTGGTGTGGAGTATTGTATTGTATTGTATGGGGTGGGGGTGGGGCAGAAACATGGGCATTACGTAAATATGATGAAAAACGACTGGAAGTTTTCGAAATATGGGTGTGGAGAAGGATTGAGATAATTAGTTGGGTGAAGCGGATTAGAAATTATTTAGAAGACGAAGAGAAACTGGAACATTGGCTAAGAAGGAACTGTATTAGGAGGGACATGCTAGAGGATATGGCGGCAGGAACGAGAGGAAGGGGGCGAAGGAGACTACAATTGATGGACGATATCAAAACACAAAAATCATACGTGAAGACGAAGAGGTTACCGGAAGACCGTGCAGCATGGAAGCTTCTCAGTTGCAGCAAGTAACATGTCAATAATGATAGAATACCTATGATGATGAGGTATTTTACACTGTCTGATAGTTGGAGCTCCTCCGTGGCTAAGCGGTTAGCATACGCTCCTTTGGCGTGGGAGACCCGGGTTCCATTCCCGGCGGGAGCTCATGTGGTTCGGATTCCACGTTAATCAGTAGGTCCACTTCTCATATAGCCTCGCTGCTGAACGGGACGTTAAACTCACAATCAACTCAACTCAGCTGTCTGATAGTTCGCTTGGTGAAAAGTACAATACTGTGTTATTGATGTTTTTTATATCATGTAGGCCAAGTGATGTATATTAGCAACTGCAGACTTAATATAACATGGTAAAAAAAAATGGCCAAAAAAATAATTATTTATTTTATATACTTAAAATAATTTGTAAACTATTCGTACATAAAGTTTACAAGTAAAAATGAAATGGAATAGCATATTTTCAGCTTAACGTTCCACGATTATGCCCTTTAGGTTAAGAGAGGCGAATGATAATGGCAACTGAATGATGATGGAAGAATTGGTGGAATGAGAATGCGAGAGAATACAAGAGTACGTCGAGAAAACCCACGAACAGGTCTAGTGAGTTTCTATTCACCATTTTTTTCTACCATTATTCACTTGCCTTAATCATCATCTCCGTTAACCTAACGAGCATAACTGTTCAACGTAAACTCAAAGATTTCGTGTGGCCCCGCGTAGCGTAGTCGCTAACACTCTCGCCTTCGGTGCGACCGGTCTCGGGTTCGATTCCTGGGGGAAGGGGCACTCGGTCGAAAAAGTGTAAAACGCTTTTTCCCAGGACAGCCACCTTGAATGAGGTTTTCCTGGGTTTTCCTCATTCACCGCTTCCTTCCTTCCCTTTCCCCGGATAGTGTGCTCCCCGAGAGACGTCATTCCTCAAGAAAACGTGAAGGGCTAAATGGCCGTAGATGCCAAGAGATCTAGATCCTAAATCCTAAATCAAAGATTTCGTTTCATTTAATTTCTTCGAGGAGCCGCCACTGAGACCAAGCCTTTTCATAAGAAACTTAATTAGGTATCTTGGTAGCTGTAAGTGGTTTATGATCATTCCGTTAAGAATAGTCGTGGTATATAAATACAATATTTGGACGGAGAGGACGGATGTGATTTATAAGCCTCAGTTACGTTTATTTCGTCAAATTAGTCTTTAATACCCAATCATAAACTTGAGCGGCTTTTAAGGTGTTCATGTTTTTTTTCGTCTCTGAAGGAGGACTGGTTGTTGTTAATTTTTACCAAGGTAACTTCTCCCGGGAGCCGCCACTGATACAAAGGCTTTTCAAATGAAACTAAAGCAAATAGTTTGGTAGTTATAAGAGGCATGGCCAGAATTTTTTTTGACACGTTTAAATTAATTTTGAAACGCCTAAAATTCGCAGGACATCAATAAATAAGTAGATAAAGACGAAGAATCGTCAAGGAAAAAACCATTTTTTTTAATGAACGTAATGGTTTCATGAATTTACAACCAATGAAATCGATTTTTATTTTTAGTTTTCCTTGTATACGGAAAGATGGGACAAGGAGGAATAAATAAGACCATAAACACAGAAGGTGGTCAAGCTCTCACACAAATCCCATGATGTGAACTGGGAACAGTTAGGTCGCCAAGGCTACGAAAATAAAATCCTTCCCCCGTTACGTAGATTCCATGAAATGGTTGAATTGAGAGCAAGTCTCTTTTTAGTTCCGAGGTAAATTGAGTGAGTAAACCTTTCTTCTTCCCCTCTTCTTCTTCGAAGCGCTCACTGTGACTGCCTCATACATACGTATACACACACGAAAGAATTCTATCCTTTGATCTAGGCTATGCGCTGTCCTCTTCTCGATTTTGAGGCCTCTTCAAGATGTTCTGGGGCTTCCGGTCGAATCAAGCAGCTACTTTATTTTCAAGCCCTCGTCTTTTCCTTCTTTTTTTTCATTCGTTATAATAACTGCTGACGTGGTCTTCCAAGTCCAAGATCGGAAAGGTAGAAAGAATTTTTATTTTTAAAAAAATGCTAGCTAAGGTAGTTTTCTTTTTCTAAGGCCGAGAGTTTCAGAATGATCCCTGCACCATAGAAATTGCTATTGGTGCTGTTAAAATGTGAATTTCAAGACTGTTCATTGAAAGCAGCTATTTCTTGGGATTTTTTTTATTGTATACGATACTTTTGTAAAAAGGATGCTGGGTATTTATATGTGAACATGTTGATTAATCATGTGAAAAAAATAAGTATAAAGTTTTCCCAATTTGCGGGGGAAAAGACATTTTTCATTGATTTTTAAAACGAAATCCTTTATAAAAATTTCTTAACATAAATGTGATTAAGTCCAAACATTAAATTTGATTGTCCATACTTCGTGTTTCCAACGAGACGAGAAACAAGGTTTTCTCGTCTTGTATCGTCTCGTCTCGTCTGGTAAATTTTGTAAAACTCTTTGTCTCGTCTCAATCCTCAAAGAACTCTTTCTAGTCTGTGCTCGTTTTGTAAATTTATGTATTAAATTCATGTCATGCACACAGAGGGGAAAAAAACCTATGTGGCGTACGTTAAAACGTAGGTTACATGCGTAAATCCTGTAGTTTTTTGGACTTAACGTACCATTATATGTAACATCGTACAGAAAACGTATAATTCGCAACGTGTGTTTTATAATACGTTCCGTATAAGTGTTCTATCTATACGTACTTTCCGTATGAAACAAAGAAATGTATATAGGTGGCAAGGTACTTTCCGTATGAAACAAAGAAATGTATATAGGTGGTAAGGTACTTTCCGTATGAAATGTATATAGGTGGTAAGGAACTTTCCGTATGAAATGTATATAGGTGGTAAGGATCTCACATATAGATGACATATGTAACACATAGCTGAAGTATGTAACACATATACGTATGTAATATATGGGAAACTGTTAGATATTAGACATCCTGCTGCGGCAATATATAACATCTAAGTGGGGAAAATGGCAGTGTATGGACGTATGTATCATATGGATAATGAATGCTCCGTGCGGATTTCCGTAGTAAACATGTGGATTCCGTATGTTTGTACAATATATCGCTGTCCGGATTCCGGATTTTTGTCAGTGTGCTTTTTCTATTGATATTGAAATCGGAAATGGTATTAAATTTCTATACCTTCGAATTTTAGTAGAGATATTGGAGTGGAGATGGGATATATATATATATATATATATATATATATATATATATATATATATATATATATATATATATATATATATATATATATATATATATATAATAATATTTGGACGCGCAATTAATTGCAAATGTAGCATTTTTCACGATCTCTTATCGTTTTTACTTATAGCGATAAATATTGAAACCGGTTGATTTCAACCATTCTGATTTCAGTGAGGGTTAAGAGAAAAAGGTAGTACCTCTTAGAATGCTGAAATAAAATAAATAAATAAATAAATAAACGCATATAGCCTACGTTTTTACGTACGAAACCTAAATTTCTTTTTCGCAGCAATGATGTTACATTCCGTACGTAAATTTATAACTGTCAGGTAGTTAATGGTAAGATATATCCTCTCAGTAGGTATCGTTCTTGTTTTCCTAAACGCACCCTCTTACTAGATATAAACCTTTGAAATTTGGGAGTAGGCGCCGCGCCACTTTGTATCGATATAGAAGGGCTGATGGAAAAGTAAAGTTACAAAACCTGTAGTGAAATGTGTACCGTGACATGGGGATACTTTGATCAAATTTCATATGTTAAAATCAATATCTCCGTATTTTTCTACATTAGAAAGAAAATAAAAAAAACATGACAAGACGGTCTTGCTGTATCTACATATTCTATAAATGTAAAGTCAAATTGTTTTGTACTTGCCGAGCAAAGAAAGGAAATGTGTGTGATCAAAGTTATACTTTGTGTGGGGATACTTGGATCATTCTTGATTTTTCATGTAGTATCAAAGAAAACCCATCGTAAAAGCTAGGAAAAGGAAATGAGATGTCCGTTAGTGTATCGTAGGTTCATATGTAGGAGATTGAGGTAGTAAATAACAAAAGTACCGGTAAATGACATTGCAAATATGTAGGAACGGTTTATAGTGAGAATCAGACCGGTAGCCAGTCCAAAAATTTAGGGGGGTCCCGGCTGAAGTTAGGGGGAGCGATCCAACCATATTATAGTTCATTTGCAAGCCTACCGTGAAAATTTTATGAGGACCAGCAAAAATTTTTGGGGCGCCCCCCTAGACCCCCCCTGGATACAGCCGTGGTGAGAAAGTAGCTGCTATATGGCACATTGGATGATTCGAGAGCTAGAAACATATAACAATATTAAACAGTGAAACATGTGGGGGGAAGAAACCTGGTAAGATGTTCACATAGCTTATAATTCCATCTACTGAGTTGACTCCCCACGCAATACATGTTCCTATCGCAGTCTATATCACAGGAAGGGCTCGAAAGGATCTCAACTATATCGTCTGGTTTGATGACGCAGACATAGAGATGCAAAAAAGCCGGCTTTTTTGAATCGATGGTTTTTTTCACATAAAAAGCCGGCTTTTTTGGAAAAAAACCGAGAATTTTGGAAATTTTGGCTTTTTTCATTTTCATGATTTTTCTATCCAAATAGCTTTCTTATAGTATATTCTATAGTTAGATAAGATTTCCACGACCTGAATGCCATATTTAGCTCTGTAATTCACCATCAAGATGGATGGAGCACATATTTTACGAATTAAAGCTAACATGAAGAATGTAGTATTCGAGGGCAATTTTACAGGTTATTTAACTTTATTTTAACTTTTGAGTTATCGACATTTTTTTCCTTCTCTAGATCATTTTAGTTTGTCATCCGTGTTTCATTTCTAAGAGCTTAGTACTCCAGCTTCTAGCACGAAAGTTAAACTTACGTTTTTCTATATATCCGTCAAAGCATGCGTTTTTCAATATGTCCGTCAAACCGTATTTCCACATTTCTGTTATACTGCAGTTGTGCAATGATTTAGCAATAATTTTCCAGATACAACCTTGAATACCAATTTATACAAATAATCAATAGCGGATTTAGAAAAGTACTTTGGGAGGGGTTTCTCTGATTGTTTCGTTTTCTAAAAAGTCCTAATTTTATTTGGGAGGTGCTTGAAGTTTATGAGTACAGGCATAACTAATATTTCGTTTCGTTTATATGTTTAGCAATAATCTTCCAGATACAACCTTGAAGATCATTTTATACTGAGAATCAGTGGCGAATTTAAAAAAGTGTTTTGGGAGGGGTTTTCTTACTACTAATGTTTAGTTTTTCTAAATATTCGTAATTTTTATTTGACGGGAGCTTAAAGTTTACGAGTAAAGGCATAACTAATAGATGTTTCGTTCGTTTTAGACATTCCACAACTTTGGAGAACAGGCTTCAGTCCGAAAGACCAATCCTCTAACCTTCGCAAAACCGTCACTGCTGGTAATTAGTAATAATAACGATTTAAAAACAATAAGAAAGGAAGTCGGCCAACTCCTACACTCCTAGTCGGCCAGTACACGCACTATTTCTACATTCTCAGATGGAATGGAGGAAGGCTTTGTCAGAATGGTCGAATGCTGGGTTGAATCCCGGACTTCCCGATAGAAGCGCAAAAGCCATCCACTCAGTCACGTTTGTTGTGCAGTTGTATTTAGCTTAACTTAAATATATTCCGTAGTCTTTTTTTTTTTTTTTTTTTTTTTTGTTCCGTAATGATATGTTGAATCCCTCTTGTTAAAAATTCAGAAATCTTGAGGATTGGGTAAACCGTTATGGTGGTCAAGGGCGCCCATGTTGTGGTTTCCAAAGAGGGGAAGTATAAGCGACGTTTCAAAAATAGTTTCAAATTTTGCTGTAACTAATGTAAAAATCCTATTGGATTTTCAATATTCTGAAGTACATTTTCCTCTAGGGGGGGCAAGCGCCCCCTTAACCCCCCTAATGGGCGCCCTTGATGGTGGTTATAAAAAACTTGACTGTAGAATTTCAAGAATGTACAGAACCATGTGCAGCCTTTAATTGTATCATACAAATCTAAGTATTTCTCTTATGTTTTATTTTAATTTTATTTTGTTTCAAAAAGAGGGTATGGAATATTTTGAAGTAAAAATACTACATACAATTTTGCTAGTTATTTGTGTATTTTTTGAAAGAAGTTTTTACTCTTAGGGTTGGCTCGTTTACACCAGCTGTTTTTTTTTAAATAACTGGTTTAAACTAAAAAAATTAAAAGAACAAAAATGCGAATCGTGTAAACTTCATAGTGACGTTTCACATGTCAAACCATCTGCATTAGTCTTATTTCCTTTTCACCTTTTAATCAAGGTGTCCCATGTTCAATTCTCGGTCGAACCACAACCCTTCTTTCATGTGTAAACCAAGTACTCTTTCGGATGTCACTTTAAGCGAAAGTCTTCTCCTTGATAACCTCGGTATTACGTAAGGATGTTAAGCCTAAACATACAAAACGAAACCAAATTATATATTTCTGCATGCCTGTTGTTTTATAAAGAAGCGAAGGTTGCTTAAATATATTGATTAAAATTGGTAAAACTTATCGATTGTCTACTTAGCTTCCAACATTAGCTTGGTTTGGACTTTCAATGATACCTACATACTAAATTTGTAATTTAATACCTCAGTTTAGAAAAATAGTGAGTGTACGTCTGATGAGGATCTTGGATAGAAGATCGAAACGTCAGGTGTAAATGTGTTTTTATATTAAATAAGTGCAGTCTTGTTCAGCAGTGTGTTTATTTTTCTGATTTTATTCGCAAGACGTTGACTATGATTGTGTGTCACTCAGTTTTAGCGTACTGATTATAATACGTTGACCTTTAAATTTTACATGCAAATTAAATTGTTTTACATTTAAAAGAATGACGGGATTTTCCCGATGGCTCGTTTCTCAATTTAAGAAATTTACTGACCGGACTTCTTTAAGCTTATGGGACCTCTTCCAGCATAACCCCGTTGTTGAATAATAACACCAAGGCGAAAGAAACTTATTTCTGTGAATATGTAATACAAATACATAAAGCAAAATATCTAAATCAAAAAACCTGGTTTAAACCCCAAAAAAGCCTGGTTTAAACTGCCCCCCCCAAAACGGGTTTTTGGCATTTTCAGAAACAACCATGGTTCTTGCCAACTCTGCTTACTTTTGTATATAGGAGGTTAAAATGTGTTTATTATATACATTGGTTAATCCTTTGGAATTCATTATGTAAAAATGTTGAAGTAAAATTGTTTAAAATATCTTTTCGAAATTCATGGTTTACTTTCGAGGTTTTACATTATTATCGGCATCAACCACCAATTAAATGACTTTCTGTGTTATAGAGAAGCGAAACAAAGTCTGCTTTATCGATTTAAAGCAGAATTTTGAAAAAAGCCCAAAATTTCCCAAGCAAAAAAGCAAAGCAGAAAAAACCGAGTTTTTTTCCAAAAAAGCCGGTTTTTTTCCGAGCCCTTGCATCTCTACGCAGACATCATCAGCAATATGCTTAAACTCTCTTTTACTTTGCGTGTATTCTTTTGAGGCCTACGTATTCAGTGTCTATTATTTGACACAAATATTAGTCTCGCAAACTTTGCTGCAATATACTGAACAACTTCGCAAACCTGTGACTACTATTGACTGCTGGGAAACAAGAGGTAGAGACTGTGTGTGCGGTAGAGACCTGCACGAGCCGGGCTTGGGCAGGCCGACTCTGTTATTTCTTTGGGCCGGGCCGGGCTCTGGCGGGTCGACACTGTTATTTCTTTGGGCCGGGCCGGGCTGGCCGAAACTGATTTCTCTTCAGGTCGGGCCGGGCTGGGGCCGATCAATTGCAATTCTTTAATAATTATTGACTTTCGTTAAACGATAATTGGAATCAAGCCAAACGTTGAAGAAGTGTGTCCGTGAAAAATGTTACAAAGAATGCAATAGCTATTTACAGTTTGTGTTGCTTAGCGGCTCCACTTTCACTATAGAGGATTGCAGGCATTATGCGGTAAATTAAGCTCTGACCTTGACCTTCACTGAACTCAAAATATAAAAAGAAGGGGTGGGAATGTTTTGCCTGTCGCTAAACAATATTGTCATCTTCACTTTATGCTAAATATCAATTAAGTTAGATTTTTGTTACAGGGAATGGAGTTTTTGATCTCTCAATGACAGGCAAAGTTCTAGGAGGTCATGATACCATTCGGGAGGCAAGCGTTAGGTTGTGAACCAGAGTTTAGAAAATGTTTCTGCGGGTTAGGTCAAATTTAGTACTAAATTTTAAGAAAGATTCGGGCTCGAGCTATTTTTTAAAAAAAAATATCGGGCTGGGGTCGGGCCAAAAATTTTAAAATTTATCGGGCCCGGGCCGGGCTTGGGCCAAGAATTTTGAAAAACTTATCGGGCCGGGCCGGGCTCGGGCCGAAAATCTCCAAAACTTTTCGGGCCCGGGCTGGGCCGGGCCTAGGTACGTTCGGACTGAATTGGGCTCGGGCCGAAAAATTCGGCCCGTGCAGGTCTCTAGTGTGCGGCATCTGCGGACAATGAATTCTCTTCTATCCCAGGCAAATTAATGAGGTCGTCGCTGTCAGTGTCTCCTTCTGGTGTAGTTACAGCCGTAGGTATACTGCATTCAAGTGCAACATCCAGTCTTTTCTTCTTTCTGTTTAGTTTGCTTGACGTACGATACCAGAATCGCTATTCTTTGAGCAGAGTGGTTAAAGCGTCTTCAACACTATGGATGGGATCTTCTGTAGCATGTTCTAATCTGTTAAACACTTGTTTGCGATCAATGGGATATATCCCACACGTTCGGAATCCATTCATCAAATTTCCCTAGATTGCTGAAGTTATGTTGCAGTTGTGATCGTGAGTATGTGTGGCAGATGCTACTACTGCGTCCATCTTTGTCAGACTTTTCGTCAGTCGAGTGGAGAACATGTTCTTTGGAACTGTGCTTTAACGTATTTTCACTGCAGATAAAGCACTTTCTCGGAGAGACACGTGCGAATTGGCTGACAGTTGTGTCGTAAGTAGGTGATGTGATTCTCAAGGCTTCCACATTCGTAGGAATAACTACGATATATTTTATATTGGCGCCGCTAGGTGACTCTCTATTAACTTTGGAAGTTTTGATCAAACTATCCCCAGGATTTAAAGTATCCCCATGTCACGGTATATATTATTTCATGCAAACAATACAGTCAACAGATAGTCATACATAAGGTTATTTTTCGACGTAGTCTCCATGTCGGTTGAGGCACACTTGTCGCATCGTGGGATGAGTTTGAAAATTCCTTCCTGATAAAAATCCTGTCTTGCGTGTTCAGCCACATTGCCACGAAGAAAGGGCCTCCTAGGTGCTCCGTCAAGTACGGGAACAGATGAAAGTCGCTTGGAGCGAGGTCCGGGCTGTAGGGATGGTGATTGATGATGTCCCAGCGAAACTGCTTCAACATCATGATAGTCTTCTAAGCTGTATGCGGGCGCGCAAATTGTCGACACCATTCTGCGACATGCTGACGAGACATTACAGCCTCTTCGTAAGCTTCTACCAGCTGCCGGCTAATTCCAGTGCGTAGTTACACATTTCGCCCACAAAAATCGAATAACTGAGCGGACTTCTTCGCGAGACCTGTTTTCCAAACGAATCGCAGTTTGTGTTTACTTACAACTAACGCCAACTCCATGTATTAAGAGTCTTCATCCCGGCGAAATTAAAATACCGCTAATTTTACAGTAATTATGTGATATCTTCAAATAGATAAAAGATAATTGAAATATGGAACAAGAGCGCCCTAGACAATATTATTTTGCGTGAGGTACCGTTATCAGAAATCACCTAGTGGCTTTATGTTTCAGCTGTTTAGAAACGCGAAAATAAATGCCGATTTTCAAAATGGCTCGAAATCGAAAGCAGATAAGTGAGTTGTGATAACGGTTTCTCATGTAAAATGATATTGTCTAGGGCGCTCTTGTTCCACATTTCGATTATCTTTTATCTATTTGAAGATATCACATAATTAATGTAAACTTAGCGGTATTTTAATTTCGCCGGAATGAAGACTCTTAAAATTACTGCACACTCTTATTTCTTCTTTAACAGACAAAACTCCAGAAATATCGCCATTGTAATCTTAGTTTTTGATCCTTCCTCGCATAAAAGGAGTTTTGGTAAACCTAACTTTCTTCTGACGATTTAATTTTACAGCGTTTAAATTACTGAGTTCGTAAAAGGATTTTTGGCAGAGAACATTTCCCTTATTTTTCTTCTCATTAATCGGCGCCTGATTACTTTGAACATCCAACGTTCTAGAACATCCAATTAGAACCGAAACAAAGCTTTTTGATGCACAATAAAGTAACCTAACGGTGATTATTAGCTGAATTTATTCAAGCATTATATTTCTCATTTGTTATTTAGGAACCATCATCAACTGATGAGGCGCTAAATCCGGGAGTGAAATATACAGATATTTTCAATGTGCTATGCTAATGGAAACTTCAGTCGTTGTTGCATTGTTATTTGAAATTCCATACGTTTAACTGGATAAAATTAATAAGCCCAAAAAAAAAAAAAAAAAAAAAAAAAAAAGGTACAGAAGACTCTGTTTGCTGGAGAGGAACTGCTAACAGATTTTAAACTTTAGCAGGCAGCATGAGTTGAATAATAGCCGTATTGTGTGAGAGAATTTTCGGCCGATGTAATTTCATCTTTTGTGCTAGAGGTTGGATTCCCGCTGTTTTTGTCTCTGCGTTTCTGCTAGTGAATTATCTAAATGGAGAATAGAGAGAAAATTAATTCAGGATTTCCAACTGCTTCAATGGAAATTATTTTGAGAGTAAAGGCCGAGCAAATAGTTTCGTTCTATAATAGTAAAAGGCATTGCGAAAAAAAAAAAATGAAATTTTACAGTTTCGATAGCGTTAACCATACTATGTGCTGTCAAACTGCTAGTACCATAATTAAGAGCTTATTGATGGTATTTTTCAGTACAAGTTCCGTCTCGGTAAGTCATATACGATTCTCGTGCACTATTATTTCTTAACTGGTCCCGCGTAGCGTTGTCGCTAACACTCGTCTTTCGTGCTAGCGGTCCTAGGTTTGATTCCAGGTGGAAACACTAGGTTGGAAAAGGTGTAAAAGCTTCAGGTCAGTCATCCTGAGTGAGGTTTTTCTGAGTCACACCTAAGCAAATGTTAGGATGGTTCCTGGCCTAACCAGGTCGCTTCCTTTCTTCCTTCAGAAATTTACCGGGTACTGTGATTGCTAAGGGACGTCATCCGTCCTGCTTGAGCCTCTCGCCTTCGGTGCGAGCGGTCCCTGGTTCGATTCCCGGTGGGGTCACTCGGTCGAAAAAGTGTAACACGCTTTTTCAGGCCAGCCACCCTGAATGAGGTTTTCCTCATTCACACCAGGCAAATGCTGGGATAGTACCTAAATTATTGGTCTCAGGCCACTTCCTTCCTTCTCCAATCCCTTCTTCCTTCCCTTTCCCCGGATAGTGTGCTTGCCGAGGGACGTCATCCCTCAAAACGTGAAGGGCTAAATGGCCTTAGATGCCGAAAGCCCAGAAATCTAATTCCTAATCCTAATCCTAGTGAAAGTCTAACATGGCCATAGATACCGAAAGCCCAGAAATCTAATTCCTAATCCTAATCCTAGTGAAGGTCTAACATGGCCATAGATGCCGAAAGCCCAGAAATCTAATTCCTAATCCTAATCCTAGTGATGGCCCAACATGGTCATAGATGCCGAAAGCCCAGAAATCTAAATCCTAAATCCGTCCTACGTGACGGGCTAGTATATGACCGTAACAGCCAAAAGCCTAGAAATCTAATTCCTAATTCTAACTATTTTTTAAAATTTGTGCTACTCTTGTAACAGTTAACGCATATCAGAGCTCAATGGGACAGGAGTATTGATAACATCTAATTACTAGTCTAATGGATAGCTCGCGCGCTTTCGGAGCGTGGAGTCCCAGGTTCGATTCTCGATGGGAGAACCTTGAAGTTTTAACTAATTACGATAGCGTAGATTCCACCTTAAACTTGGGTCCAAGTCTGATTTAGCCTTGGTGCTGAAGAGGGACATATACAGGGAGGATCGCGGGGGTTCGCCCCTCCGAAATCCCGACTTTTATGTAAATTTGTTCTAATTTTAGGGGCGATTTTTTTTAAGAAATTTTAATGTAATTTATCCTCATATTGAATTTAGACCCCTCAAAAGTTTTGGACCCTCACGAAATAAATTTTCGTGTACGTGCCTGTTACTGAAAAGAGAACACTTACACTCGAACTAACCAACCAACCGGACTACCGGCAAATCAATTTAACTATGAACTATGTGAGTGTGACTCTGAATGTGTTAGTATTTTTTTTTTTTTTTTTTTTAGTTTTATGTCCTGCGATTATGCCCTTTATGCTAAAAGAGACAAGTTATTAATAAAATTGAATGATTATGTGGGAATTGGTCGAATTACAATGTGGGAGGACACGGGAGAACTCCAAGAAAATCCACCAACACGATGTTATCCTCCATAAACTCACATCTCCTGGAATCGAACCAAGATCTTCTCGCACAAGAAGTGAACGCTGTACCAGTCAGCCACTATGCCCCTCAAATAAAATTTCAGAGACATCTGTGAAATAGTTGGACATTGGAGACCAATCAAAGTTTAGAAAGAAATTGGTCATGGCATATGTATTTAAAAAGTTACCACGTCGGCATTCATCCAGTAAGAAAAAAAATCCTGAAGAGGATTCAGTCGGAATGGTCAGCAGTAGTTTTCGATGAGTTACCATTACCGTGATGCTTAGCGAAAAGGCCTTTTAGCGCCTATTGAATCTGGATTTGATAAGTGTTATCAAAATAAGTTAGATTAGTTGATTCTCATATTTTGAAAGTCTACCGGTGTTTTATAATGCGAATATAAGCTCACTTATTTTATTTATTTAGCTTTCTGTAACTTCTCTTGCGGTAGAAACATGTGTTTCAGACCATACCACTCAGCTTATGTTGTAATGTCCGTCCTGTTGTTCCTTACAATGCAATTCTCATTATGAAACGTTCGAAAAGAGGAAAAGAACAAGCAAACTACGTTTCACATTTCAAGACTATGTTAAACTAGAACCGGAAGGTAGTTAGATTTGTAACTTCTGGCAGCAATAGAGGAATAAAGTCAGAAATGAAACTTTTTCTTTGGACGCTGAACCGGGTCCAAAAATTATTTCTCGGTATCATTGACCAGTTTTGACCTGTGGTGAGCAATATTGAAACCAGAAGCTGTAATGAATTTCTTGTTTAGTACAGAGTAGGCGAAAACTCACGAAGGAGTTATAACTGTGAATAACTTTATTTATCATTAGTTTCCATTGATACTTCACAGACTTCAAAACCAAGGATGGAAGATTGTTTACATTTATGTGTGGAATATAATCTCAGGTAGGTGTCTACCATTATGGGCCTCGCAGATACGGGCCCTGCACAGCAAAAGATTTATGACAGGGGTCAACACTTCTGGTCCGAGTGCCCGTATTTCTGCACGAACCAGTGGCGTAGCACACTTTTGCGGGGGTCCCCGCAAAGTATAGAGAAGGGGCCCTAGATTAAAACCGACAGAAGTAAGGTTGAAGTTCTACTTCTTTAAATCTTTATTCATCGCAAGACTTCGGGGCCACCTATACCTCGGGCCCCCCCGCACTGCGGGGGTTGCGGGGGCAGCTACTACGCCACTGGCACGAACATTGTCCTTGAGCTTCTGTATTGTTTGTGGTATGTTCACATACGCTTTGTTCTTCAGATAGCGCCAAAGGAAAATAATCAAGCGAAGTGAAAGTGGTCCTCAAAAGCTCAATAGAGGCCCTTGCCGTATGTCCTGTGGCCCCATCTTGTTTAAACCACATATCAGGCATGGTTTCCACTGCAAGACAAACAAAACGTAAATCCTAGGTGAAGACGAAGAAGTTAGGTGAAGAAAGTGGTGAATGGAAGCTTCTCAGTTGCGGCAGGTAATCTGCCAATAATGGCAGTTCACCTATGATGCTAATGGTAAACTATTCACTGTGGAGATATGGATAAAAGAGTGTCATATATTCGGCACTATAGTACCAATCGCGTTTCGATATCGATCACCAGTCATCGTTACTGCATTGGCTTCATGCAAAGAAATATGGCTCAATGATCTTAAGAACAAAGTGTATGTGAATAAATCATAAATAATACAGCAGCTCAAAGACAATATTCTCGCAGAAATACGGACGCTCAGACCAGAAGTGTTGAGCCCTGTCATGAATCATGTGCTGTGCAGGGCCCGTATCTGTGAGGCCAATAACCATGTCGGTCCAGGCGTCCCCCCCCCCACAGGGGACATAAAATATTACGACATTATTATTTCTTTACAACTTTTAAACCAGACTGGCAACATTGAAAACTGTTTACAAGGGATGATCCATTTATGACCATCCCCAGTAAACAGCTTTCAATGTTGCCAATCTGATTTTAAAGTTGTAAAGAAATAATAATGTCGTCATATTTTATGTTCCCTGTAGTGGACGCTGGGACCGACATGGATAATGGCGCACACCTACCTGAGATTATATTCCACACATAAGTGTAAACAGTCTCCCATCCTTGGTCTTTAAGTTTGTGACATATCAGTGGACACTAATGATAGATAAAAAAAAGTTGTTCATAGTTATAACCCTCTTCGTACTTTCGGTCCACCCTGCATAGAGGTAAATGTGTTAATGGAACCTGTTTTGGGGATACTGAACCGATTCCAGTAATCTGGTTCTCGTTATATATTACCGTTTTTGCTATATGGGAATTAACGTTAAAAACGGTAATGATTTATTTCTACCATTTCCGGTTTGAATAGATGGTTTATTAAGGCGATGGGACCTATTCTTCAGTCGGCGAATCGATTTCATGAAACCGCTTCTTAGTACCTCTTATCGTTTTTACCTGATTCCTGTTAACAGACAGACGGACGAGTACAACCGTTTTATAAAACTTCTTTTAGTTATGCATAGCATACTATGAAAGTCTAAAAAGAGATACATTTAAAATGTTTACAATACTGTGTTCCAGGTACAAGATATGATTATAAGTTCGCAGAATGAGATGGAAGTTATATGTAATGTGTTATTATATAATGTAAGTACGAAGTTTATGGGAGCAAACACTTATAATCTAGTAGCCGCAGGTTAAAAGTAGCCGCTGCATATCTTTATGCGATCTCTGTGTCCGCGAATCGCTTTAAATCTTGTTTCAACTCGCCCTTTGGCATCAAAAAATTTCCCGTTAGTTTTTCCCCCTCTTTGTCTACTGGTGGATATGCCAATTTCCCTTGCACAAAGAGAGGGAACAAGTCATCTCATTTCGAGGCCTTTTGCAACGAATATGAGTCCTTGAAAAAGCGTGTGCGGGAGGGGAATTCTATCCTGCTCTCAGCGTTAAGCTACTAATGAGGCGGCACGTTGTTCTGCAGAAACTGTAGAACGCGGAGGAGTAATGTTTCAAAGTTAGTGGGTTGTTGGAGTATTGGTTAGGGGAAGGCACTGTGCATATATATATATATACCTGTATGTATGCGTCCCTTGAAGGAACACCTTCCACTCCTCTTCACCTCTCTTACCCACACATAGAGTCAGTTCCTCTTGAAAATTGAAATGTGCACGGGACGGCTATAGTCAAATTGAACCTGAGGAATAAATGAATGTTTAATTCGCGAAAGCCCCGCGTTGGTCTCATTAAGAAAGCAGCCACTTTTGCGTATGTACTGTATATATATATATATATATAAAATAGGAGCTTTTGGTAATTCTACACGTAACGCGATTCTTTTCATTTACGTGTTAACAAAAGTTTCTTCTGTCGCTGGTAGTGATCTTCTATTTCATTTAGAGTTTCTTTTCTTTCTCTCTCTTTTTTTTAAAGTTACGATTGTTTTAGTAGTTATGCCGTATTTGGCCGAAAATATGACACTCTTTTATCCATATTTCAACAGTGAATAGTTTACCATTAGGATCATAGGCGAACTGCCATTATTGGCAGATCACCTGCCGCAACTGAGAAGCTTCCATTCACCACTTTCTTCACCTATCTTCTTCGTCTTCACCTAAGATTTACGTTTTGTTTTAATACCGTCCACCAACCACAATCTCCTTCTCCCTGTTTTTCCTGTTACCGTACCTTCTATCATATTCTTCAAGGTATAGTTTCTTCTCAGCGAGTATCTGAACCTGTATCTTTTCATTTTTTAAATTTACATCCAAATTCTTTTTTTTTTTCTCTTACTATTTCTGACACTTGATTCATTTTTCGTTGGATTCAACTACTTCTGTCCATTCTTCTTCACACACAGATTTCGAAATTACCCCGTCTTCTTTTGTCGCTTTTCGTAATGTTTGTGTTTCTGCTCCATAGAGTTCAATACTCCAGACCAGTGCCGTATTTCGGGGGAGGGCTATCGGGCTCAAGCCCCCCCGAAATAAATTTGTAATATGCAAATCTTCATTAAAATTTGTCAGCACCTAAAAGGAAAATATATAAGTGTTTATTCACGTGTTGTGCATAGCCAGCCCCCGAAACAAAATCCTAAATGCGCCACTGCTCCAGACACAACATTTAATGAGCCTTTTTTCGTAACTCCTTATTCAAGGTCCGAGAGCACTATTGTTCAGTGGTAGAGCGCTTATCTGTGATACATTTGGTCCTGAGTTTGATCCCCGGCAAATTAAGTTTGTGGTAGACAACATCGTGTCCGTGACTTTCCTCGGATACTCCCGTTTCCTCCCACTTTCTCATTCCACCGTTTCTTCCATCATAATTTATTTGCTTTAGTGATCGTCTCTTTTAGCCCAAAAGGGCACAATGGTGAGACCGTGAGACATTTAACTGAAATTTCATTTAGAAAGGCCTTATTCAAGGACCCACAAAGTACATTTTTTCTTATGTTTGCTTTTACAAGTAGTATGTGCATGACTCTTTAGGAGTTTCTGTGTGACTTAGAAGTATGTGTGTGTGCAGACCCGTATCCAAGTGGGTCTAAGGGGGCCGGGCCCCCCTAAAAGTTTCACGGTAGGCTTGCAAATGAACTATAATATGGTTGGATCGGCCTCTCCTATCTTCTACCGGCCGCTCTACAGTTTTGGGCTGGCTACCGGCCTATGTGTGTGTCATCGTTAGGAGATGACTAAACAGAACAATTACAATTTGCTCTAGCAAAATGAAAACTATCAGTTATTTATTGACAACAAGTGATCTACTTTTTTAACGCCATAAAACTCGTTTTGCTTGATTTTCTCGAAAACGGCGCATGAGAATATACATTCGAATGCGTCATTTTGTTCAGCTGAACTTGATCTATCAATTGATGTATGTCTTACCTTTGAACAATACTATAAATCCCCAGCCAAGTAAGTTTGTGGTAGACAACATCGTGTTCGTGGGTTTCCTCCGGGTACTCCCGTTTCCTCCCACTTTCTAATTCCACCAAGTCTTCCATCATCATTCACTTGCTTTAATCATCGTTTCTCTTAGCAAAAAAAGACATAATCGTGGGACGTTAAACTGAAAGATTTCATTTCATTTCAATTACCGTGTATTATCCAAATACCGAATACCTGTTCTACTAATACCTGTTCCTCTCCTTCTTCTATATTTCGCCCGACCGCTTTGTTCCGATCACCTTTACTTTTGTCTTTCTAACGTTTATTTTCGTCCCATTGTCTTCCCAGCTTTTTCATCAAGATTTTTTTCGAACATCTTATTAATTTTCGTTTAGTAAATAAAGATGTCCAAAACATTATTTGGATTTGTATCGGAAAGAACCAGTGGCGGATCCAGGGGATCCCCAGAAGAAGAAACTTTCTTATTTTATATATAAATAAAACAGGGTTTTATATATAAATAAAACAGTTGCATCACGAATACTCGGAAGTGTCTGAAAAATAGCATTTCTTTCTTGTAATGCAATAACTCTAGAAGGTTTACTCATTTTTGAAATCCTATAACCTCCGAGATATCACAGTGATATCTCTTACAAAACTATACCTCCCGGCGCTGTTTCATTAATAACTCACTTTTGTAAAGCAATAACTCTTGGAGATGTTACATTAATATTTTTATGAAGCAGTAAGTTTCAGAGGGCTTTGACTTAATAACTCACTTTTGTAAAGCAATAACTCTTGGAGATGTTACATTAATATTTTTATGAAGCAGTAAGTTTCAGAGGGCTTTGACTTAATAATTCACTTTTGTAAAGCAATAACTCTTGGAGATGTTACATTAATATTTTTATGAAGCAGTAAGTTTCAGAGGGCTTTGACTTAATAACTCACTTTTGTAAAGCAATAACTCTTGGAGATGTTATATTAATATTTTTATGAAGCAGTAAGTTTCAGAGGGCTTTGACTTAATAACTCACTTTTGTAAAGCAATAACTCTTGGAGATGTTACATTAATATTTTTATGAAGCAGTAAGTTTCAGAGGGCTTTGACTTAATAACTCACTTTTGTAAAGCAATAACTCTTGGAGATGTTACATTAATATTTTTATGAAGCAGTAAGTTTCAGAGGGCTTTGACTTAATAAGTCACTTTTGTAAAGCAATAACTCTTGGAGATGTTACATTAATATTTTTGTGAAGCAGTAAGTTTCAGAGGGCTTTGACTTAATAACTTACTTTTGTAAAGCAATAACTCTTGGAGATATTACATTAATATTTTTATGAAGCAGTAAGTTTCAGAGGGCTTTGACTTAATAATTCACTTTTGTAAAGCAATAACTCTTGGAGATGTTACATTAATATTTTTATGAAGCAGTAAGTTTCAGAGGGCTTTGACTTAATAACTCACTTTTGTAAAGCAATAACTCTTGGAGATGTTACATTAATATTTTTATGAAGCAGTAAGTTTCAGAGGGCTTTGACTTAATAACTCACTTTTGTAAAGCAATAACTCTTGGAGATGTTACATTAATATTTTTGTGAAGCAGTAAGTTTCAGAGGGCTTTGACTTAATAACTTACTTTTGTAAAGCAATAACTCTTGGAGATGTTACATTAATATTTTTATGAAGCAGTAAGTTTCAGAGGGCTTTGACTTAATAACTCAGTTTTGTAAAGCAATAACTCTTGGAGATGTTACATTAATATTTTTATGAAGCAGTAAGTTTCAGAGGGCTTTGACTTAATAATTCACTTTTGTAAAGCAATAACTCTTGAAGATGTTACATTAATATTTTTATGAAGCAGTAAGTTTCAGAGGGCTTTGACTTAATAATTCACTTTTGTAAAGCAATAACTCTTGGAGATGTTACATTAATATTTTTATGAAGCAGTAAGTTTCAGAGGGCTTTGACTTAATAACTCACTTTTGTAAAGCAATAACTCTTGGAGATGTTACATTAATATTTTTATGAAGCAGTAAGTTTCAGAGGGCTTTGACTTAATAACTCAGTTTTGTAAAGCAATAACTCTTGGAGATGTTACATTAATATTTTTATGAAGCAGTAAGTTTCAGAGGGCTTTGACTTAATAACTCACTTTTGTAAAGCAATAACTCTTGGAGATGTTACATTAATATTTTTATGAAGCAGTAAGTTTCAGAGGGCTTTGACTTAATAACTCACTTTTGTAAAGCAATAACTCTTGGAGATGTTACATTAATATTTTTATGAAGCAGTAAGTTTCAGAGGGCTTTGACTTAATAACTCACTTTTGTAAAGCAATAACTCTTGGAGATGTTACATTAATATTTTTATGAAGCAGTAAGTTTCAGAGGGCTTTGACTTAATAACTCACTTTTGTAAAGCAATAACTCTTGGAGATGTTACATTAATATTTTTATGAAGCAGTAAGTTCCAGAGGGCTTTGACTTAATAACTCACTTTTGTAAAGCAATAACTCTTGGAGATGTTACATTAATATTTTTATGAAGCAGTAAGTTTCAGAGGGCTTTGACTTAATAACTCACTTTTGTAAAGCAATAACTCTTGGAGATGTTACATTAATATTTTTATGAAGCAGTAAGTTTCAGAGGGCTTTGACTTAATAACTCACTTTTGTAAAGCAATAACTCTTGGAGATGTTACATTAATATTTTTATGAAGCAGTAAGTTTCAGAGGGCTTTGACTTAATAACTCAGTTTTGTAAATCAACAACTCTATGAGGTGTCACAATAATAACTCATTTTCTGTAAATCAGTCACTTTCCGATGAGTTAATATTAGTAACTTTGTTTAGCACTATAATTCTTACAGATCTTGCAGTAATAATTCATTTTTGTAAAGCAATAACTTCTGGAATTGTTTCATTAATAACGTATTGTATTTATTGTAAAGCGGTAAGCTCACGGAACGGGTGCATCACTTAGCTGCAGAAAGGCATCAGAAATATATTAATAACAGAAGCTGGAATTCTACTTATATGGAAGAGTTTTGCACCCCTCAAGCTAGCCTAAACTAACGCTAATGTTACTGAGATGTCTCATTAATAGCTCATTTAAAGCTATCTGTATAATAAACTAGTAGAATACCCGTTATTCGCACGGGGAGAATACTTTTATTTTTGACTTATAGGGCTGAATTTGGATTTAAACGACATCGAAAGTGTCACTGTTCGTCTCAGCGATCCAGAAAAGTATGGATTTGGCACTAATATCGGTCATTTTTGATTATTTATATACAGGGTGGCCCAAAGTAGGTATACAGTACTGATCAACTCACTGCTTTTTATATCATTTCTTATTTTTATCGATCAGGTAGATTTAGTTTCGTTATTATTTCTTCTTAATGCCTAGCCGAAGCAAATAAACTTAGAAGCTAGAATGTTATGCTTGATCAATGCAGGGGTGTATACCTACTTTTTGGGATACCCTATTGCACGATCAAACTGAAATGACAAAAAAAAAAAAAAAAAAAAATCCAAGTTCCGAACCTCATCCATGTTAAAAATTTGATCGAGATCGGTCGGGTAGTTGAAGAGTTATTACATCACAAACATCGTCAGTTTTATTTGCTATATATAGGTATACGCCAGTGTGTTTTTATTTCTTATTTTTTCTTCAGAAATTATAAATAATGAAATAGTATTTTCGTTATTGTTTTTCGAGTTCCTAGTTGCCTTCGATGAGAGCGGTCCCGGGTTCGATTCCCGGTGTGGTTACTCGGTCGAAAAAGTGTAACACGCTTTTTCAGGCCAGCCACCCTGAATGAGGTTTTCCTCATTCATACCAGGCAAATGCCGGGGTGGTACCTAACTTGTATGTCCCAGGCCGCTTCCTTCCCTTTCCCCGGATTGTGTATTCGCCGAGGGATGTCATCCCGCAAATCGTGACGGGCTAAATGGCCTTAGATGCCGAAAGCCCAGAAATCTAAATCCTGAATCCTAATTTCTATTTTTGACACGCTTAGGAAACATCACAGCATATTTATTGTTACCTGTTGTCCTAAAATTAGTTATGTTTAATTAGATGGAGAGAGAGAGAAAGGATATTTTTTGCCTGTTTGTTTGTCTGTATACCTGAACATTGCATCTTTTCACTATATAAGCAAGCCAGCGACAAACTTAGTGGTTGTAAAAAGAATTCTGTGTGTGGGGCTTAGTATGGCAAAAAAAAAAAAAAAAAAAAAAAAAAAAAAAGAAGAAGAAGAAGAAATAGAACCAACAAAAGCGATCTATGAACCCTCCCCTTCCCCTTCCCAGAAAGAAAAAGAAAGAGAATTTGTGATACCTCCGTTGCTTTCCGCTCCCTGTAGTCCCATCCCTTTTCGGCTGCTGAATTGAGTCATAGCACGCTGTCGTTTTTAGTGGTCGTACAGACTCTCATAACAACCCGCTTAACTCGGTCCATAACAACGGCTTTATTCTGTCGAGTCGCTTCCTGGCCACCTAAATCCTCGACACCAAGTTATTGAGATATCGTTTTCGCCAGCTCCATGGTAATGGAGGCCCCTCAGTGTGCTTTAAAACTCTTGTTTCTTGCTCTTTTTTTTATTATTTTATTTTTCAACCCCACCTTAGCTAGAGTGTGTGTTGGTCCTCTCGTTTATTTGCATATTACGGGCCGTAAAAGGATTGAGCCGTCTGCAGTGAAAAGATTGTTTGCGATTCTCTGTATAACAATGTAGAACATACATACCATGTAGCTACCTACACATGTATAGAGCATAAATCGGCTTTTCAAGTTTTAAAACACACTAATGTGTTTTTCATCTCTGCTTATTTGTGCTTTGTTAACACAGAAACCAAGCTCTTTTCATGTTTCGTTGAAGCCATTGATGAAGCAATAACGCCAAGTACTGCTTGAAGTAGGATTCAAAAGAACAGAATTTAACGGCGTTGTTTATCTACACTGTTTATTTCTTATCCCATTTTTTTGTTTGGGATTTTATTTTTCTGTTTTCTTTCACAGGAACGAAGATTTTAATGATGTGTGGTTCAACTGACTTTTTCTTCAAGTCTGAGTACGAGGGGTTTCCAAATGTTTTAATTTATCGTCAGTGGCGTATTTAATGGGGACTTCTGGGCTTAAGGCACCCTCCCGAAATTTTACTTACTATTTTAGCTAAAGTAATGAAATATCTTGTAGAATTTTCACATTTCCAGGAATAAAGTTAGTAAAACTCTCCCCCCCCCCGAAACAAAATCGTAAATACACCACTGATTATCACCATGAAAGAAAAAACATATAATACTCACTGTAATTGGTCAAAGTTAATTCTTCTCCATGTAGTCTTCCTGCAAAATCTCATATTTTCACCAGAGTTTCTTCACCTTTTTTAGGCCCTCTTTGTAGAAGTCCTCCGATTTGCTCGAAAACAACTGCTCCACTTAAAAAATGGCATCCTCTCTGTCGTCAAATAACCGACCACAAAGTGGTTTCATTTTAGGAAAGAGGAAGAAGTCACTTGACGCTAGATCAGGTGAATAAGGTGGATGCGGCAAAATTTCATAGCCTAATCGGTGGGTCGTGGCAAAGTCGTGGCGAGTTTGCTTCTGAAGAGGTGTCAGCAAGCGGGGAATCTGTCGTGCAGACACCTTATTCATGTGCAGTTCCTCATGAATAATCCTCCACGCACTCCTGTAACTTAGTCCAGTCTCCGCCATCACTATTTCCATGCCGGATCTTCTGCTTTCAAGGATAACGGTCTCCACTTTCTTCGCCATGGCAAGGTCATCCTTGATTGAGGGTCTCCTTGCTCGTGGCTCGTCTGTGAGAGACATGTGACCACTTTGAAAGTTCCGCTTCCATCCCACAACCGTGTCATATGGTGGGCTTTGATTTCTATATTTATTTATTTATCGTTATTCCCTATTACAGAGCTATTGCTCCCTTTACAATAGGTATTACAGGTATTTTTCTTATAAAATTATACAGTAAAACTGATAAAGACGGACATTACAAAAAGAAAAAAAGAGAAAAGAAAAGAATAAACAAAGTGAAAAGAAAAGTAACAAACGTATACAGAATAATGAAAGAAAATAGTATATACATTCAATACATTACATAGTAAAAGAGTAAATACATTGTTTTGTTATAAATGTGTAATAAATGAATACATGAACAAAGTGCAAACCGTAGATATTCCTATATATAATTTCATATGTATTTGATATTGGTTTTGTAGTTTCTAAATATACATGGTCCAAATCGCATTGCAAATCAATAGGTCCTCATTAGCTACAATTTTACTTATTAATGTATTCTTTTATTATTCTAATATAATATTCAATATTCATTGCAAAGTCGACATCACAACATTTTTTCACTAATAGATTATGCTTTCTACTTATCCTTGGTATTGGCGAGTTTTGATGTACGAGTGTATTAGACTTACAACAGTGAAAAGGTAATCGAACTCGTAGACTGTGCTTCCTAATATTAAAATTTAATGAATGTAATAGTTCCTGACTATCGACCAAACCATTAACTATTTTGTACAAGAACATTTGATCAATTAATTCCCTCCTATCACACAAGCTATCATAGCTTTCATTTCGTCGTGGATTTGGCGTGCGTTGTTGCCCTTCAAATGGAGGAGCTTTATGACACTTCGGACTTCAATTTTATTCATCATGCATGTTGATGTCTTCTACAGGCTGTGGAAAGAAAAATACTTTAGACACATATTTTACATTTGCACAAGTATACATAGAAATGACACTGATTATGCACAAAAAGTTTCATGTAAATATCTGTGTAACTTCCTTTTGATAATTAAAACTTGTGGATACCCCCCCCCGTAAGTGTTTCTTGCTTTTCAACAAACTTAAAAAGTTCGTTATTGAATTTTCTATGTCTGTGTGTGTGTGTGTGTGTCTGTTATTTGTGATTAGTTTTAATATTGAGCCCTTCATTCGATAGAGCAGTGTTTCTCAAAGTGTGGGTCGCGACCCATTGGTGGGTCGTGGACCGTCTTTCGGTGGGTCGCGATAAGTTTTTTTTTCTTTCAATTATGAAAATATTATTTTTAAGCAGAAACATATGTTGTGAACAAGGACGGATCCAGGATTTTCCGAGGGTGGTGCACCATAACTACCAAAATAACCAGTATCATTGAAACTCTTGAAAGTGGCATGTGACAATATTCTTTACAGCTGACAACGCTGATGCATAGAACGGATGGGTGGGGGAGTATTTTAAAGAGAGTCACAAGTGATATGCATCAAAAATTGTTCTTCCCTCCTCCTGCCTTCTGTTTTCTTACCTATTTGACAAATGTTATGTTGCTTTGCTTGCTGAATCCTTTTCCTTAAACCTTCAGAAAATCGAATTAAACTATTGCTTTTACAAAACTCCTCTTTCTTTTAAGCCCCAAACGGAAACATGATGACAGAAAGTGTTTCGGAAAGTGTTGTTACTTTCACTACTAGCTTCTCATTTTAGATAGTGCATATTTGCAACGAGGGGGGGGGGGGGTGCACATGCACCTCCTCTAAATCCGGCCCTGATTGTGAAGTATTATTGAGAAAATAAAAATTACAAGCGTTTGTCAACAAGCTGAAGAGTAAGTTATTATTCAGAGCCCTGCCCTGTTATACAGTTAGTAGAGATGCTGCGTTAGGATGGGAAGATAGTGGGTCAGTAAAAATCTGTCACGGGGTAGGGTATTGCATCGGGAGTAGTGTTACCTCTGTGCTTTTCTATGGGAAAAAAACTTTAACTCTCTTTGCGCAAGTGTTCAATTTTAAATGACACAGTTATTGAGAAAGAAATTTACTTTACACTTACTCGATCATCACCTTCTGATATTCTCTTACCGACGAGGCCACTGTATTCATAAATTTACATCACAATTTAGTTTGAAATTGAGATATTTACGATAGGCATAAAAGAAACCAACTAAATTTTGATTTATTAAAGTTTAAGCATCGCGATCTACTTTGTAACACTCGTGGTCACTCGACGTTTTCGCAACATCCCCAAATAAATTGATTAAACTGGAATTAGAGATATCATTTACAAAATTTAATTGCTTTGAAATATATCACCATTACGTAGAATACATCAATGTGTATTTGAATAAAAGTAGGTGGGCCACAACATACTTTTTATTATTTAATGTGGGTCGCGGTAACAAGTTTGAGAACCACTGCGATAGAGCATTAAAATTATCAAACAAAAAAAAGTGATTGAGTTTTTCATGTCACTCTTAGCGTTCTCGAGATATTGGCCAAAAAAGTTCGAATTTCATGGAGATTTAAGGAGCCGTATCTCGGGAACCATAAATCATAGAGAGGTGATGTTTTACGAATTTTTCAATTTTGAACTCTCCATTTTAAGCATGTATCTTCGTAAAACAATATGTATATCGTAGAACGTTTTAAGAGAGCTCTTAAACAAAGCATGTGGAAAAACTTTAATACTCAAGGAAATTATAATGGGATAGATTTATCACAAGAATTGTTTTTTTTTTAATGTGAATTTATGTTGTATACACAGTGGCGTATTTAGGGGGAGCTTCCGGGCTTAATCCCCCTCGAAATCGTACTTACTATTGTAAAGTATATGAAATATCTTGCAGAATTTTCACATTTTCAGGCAAAGCTATCCCCCGAAAGTTAGCAAAGCCCCCCCAAAACAAAATCGTAAATACGCCACTGTATATACCTTTATTATTATTAGATCGATGGAAAATATCTCTAGTTAGACATAATATTTACCCATTGTGTCATTCCATACGCGGAAGTGTTGAGGAAAAATAAATTAGTAACATGTTTACATTTCTGTATGCTTACAATAAACATGACCATGTTTTTTGCTTTTATTTTGTTACGACACTAAACTGATTTTTAATTGAGGTGGTTGTACTTAGCAAACGAAAATAAAACAAAACAAAATAAAAAAATAATGTTTTCATTAATAATATGTTTACTATATTGTTTTGTGTTTATGAGTTGTATCTCTATTTATCTCTCCTTTCTTTTATGTGTGAAATTGGCTGAAAATGTTTTCAAAGAGAACTGTACATATGATAGTTAATAAGATATAATAACCCAAAATTATCCTTCCAAACAAGAATGAACTATATTCCATTCGTTTCTTGATGGACTTCCAGAAACTTCCAGATTCACACTATACTTCATCCATTTTCCGTTGTACTCAAATTCCTCCAGACTTAAAATATAGCCCCTTCGTTTTTTGATAAACCTATACCCAATTCACCTATACCCAGGTTAAAACTATACCCAATTCATTTTTTATGTCCCTACAAAGGCTTTCAGACCAAAATTATGTCCCCATCTGTTTTTGATGTACCTAAAGGCTTTCAGACTAAAACTATACCTACCTGTTTTTTGATGTATGCAAAGATTTCCAGACTTATAACCTACCACGGATAGGGTATATTTCGATGTGCCCAAAGGTTTTTTTAGGATAAAACTGTAACTCATCCTTTTTTTATGTATCCAAAGACTTCCAGACTAACAATATACTTTATCCATTTTTTGTTGTACCCAAAAACTTCCGGACTAACTCTGTACTTTTTACCAGTTATTTGTTGTACCCAAAGATTTCCAAACTAAAGTTATACCCCATTTGTTTGTTGACATACCCTAACGCTTTCAGTCTAGAACTGTACTCCATCCGTTATTTTATATACCCAAAGACTTCCAGACTAACACTATACTTTATCAGTTTTTTTAGACATAAAGACTAAAACTATACCCCATCCGTTTTTGATGTACTCAAAGATTTCCAGAGTAACACTACACCAACTGTACTTTGCATTTGCCACGGTGGAGGCTCAGTGGTAGAGCGGTCACTTCTGGTGTGTGGAATCTTTGGTTCAATCCCAGCTCGAGCCAAGTGAGCGTTGTGGTAGACAAGCAATGTGTGTGGGGAGTTTCTCGGAGTTCTCCCATTTCCTTCCACTTTCTCCATTACACCATTTCATTCATTTCTCATCATCACCCTCTCCTTTAGCCTAACCGGCATAACCGTGGCACGTAAAACTTTAAAATTTCGTTTCATTTCATTTTTTGTACTTTGCATTTGATCGATCTGCTTTCTTATCTTAGACATCTCCATCTTATTATCCGGTTACGTGTGCCTAGAAATGAAGCTTGAACATAAATCCAAAGTCCGCGAATGTATTGAACAGCCCTTCCACATTCTCTTGATAGTTTCTTCTTGCTGCTTGTCGTAATGACTGCGTTCGTGTAATATTCTCTTCTTTGTTCGCCTGTTCAATATATTTTCTTCTCTCTCTCTCTCTCTTTTTTTTTTTTTTTTTTATAGTCTGTTGAACAGAATTGGAAACCAACCAGACATTTTCAGACGAATAAGATAGAAAAAGGGATTTCTGTCAGCTAGAAGAGAACATGATGGCGATGATGATTACTCAGATATCTGTCATAATATTGGCAGTCCTTTGTTCTATTGTATAATTTGATAGAGTGCCCTTTTCTCTTCCCATTCCAGTTTCCCTGTCCTCACAGCCAATCGTAATTCTTCATTCTGGCAGATTTATTATAGGATTTTTTTTTTTAAAAAAAAGATTTCATTTTTTCTTATACTTACCTACTTCTCTCGAGAATCATGGTTGAATATTTTTTCTACTTTTCCAATTCTCCTACTCGTTTTCTTTTTTAATTTTAGGAAACTTTTTTTTATTGAAAATGGAGAAAAAATGAAAGGGGTTAGATGTTTCCATTCAAGAAAATGGAATTCCCACAATGCATCAGGAACGGAAAGAGCCCTTCCTTTTCGAACTTCTATTGTACGAACTGACCAATGAAAATGGGACTGGTTATTTTTCTTTCTTCTTTTTTTTTTCTTCCATATGATGATGCCTCAGAAGGATAAATGGAGCCCCGATGTACTTGCTTATACACCTAATCCATTAAAAAAAAAAAAAAATTGACTGACATTACGAGAACTGAAATAGAAAAAAAAGCGACCTCTATATTGAATTAAGACAAGAATAAAGAATGAGAAGGAGCAGAAACGTTGATAACGTGTTACGCAGTATTGTACAGTCGCTATCGAAAATAAAGATGGTCCCATAAAAAAACGCAACAGTTTTGAAATACCCGCCGTTTCCGTTCTGGTAAGGTGGCAGCACTGAGCGTTATACAATTTTCATCTATTGTCTTTGTGGTAAGTAGCCACGGAGCGCCAAATAGCGCATGGATGTCATCGCCAAACATTCACCAGTTTCTGCACAACATTTACCACTTTTGTGGTAAGTATTCACTATGACAAACACGTTGTTTTGTCGTTAAGCGCTTCATTCTTACCTATACAAAAAAAAATGACGATCATACGAAATTGTGCAAAAATCAACTGCCAACCTGTGCTAGGTGGTCAGTACAAACTAGTATCTTACATGAGCGCCGATACCGGAAGGGAAGGCGATACGCCTTGCCTCCTAGAGAAGTTTGCATGAGCTTACGTAATTGTATTAAATTACTCATTGATATCATATTAGAGAATATATGACAAATCTGAATGCTTTCCTAAAAGTTGTATAGAAATCGGTGCCACTATCATTGCATCTACATATCATCCGCCTAAAGGTAGAGCGAAGCAGGAGGGCCTGCGTAGAAATACAGGGAGAAAGCGTGTTAGTGAGGATGAGTATGAGGACGAAAGAAAATATCTGTGTTTCAACATCTGCTAATATGACTGTTTATTTTCACGGTTGTCAATGAAAGTAGTGCCGTTCATTGTGTAAGATACCAACTGGAGCGGGCTTTATATCTCAAGTTACCACCATATTTTCTATCCAACAGTGCCCTCCTTTGATTGTCAAGTGAGAAATGAAAAAGAAGCCTAGAAACTTTCACCTTAGTTCAGGGATGCAAATAAGCAACAACATTTTACTAGCCCACATCCCACAATAGAAATAATTTACTTACCTTTGAAATAAATAATATATATTAAAAACTCGGCTGCACCGATAAACCTCGCCCCGGGCGAGTGGTTATTTGCATCCCTGGTTTAGTTTATGTAGAGTTTTTAATAGCCAAAGTGCTAGCCTCAGTGGAATATCGTTTGTCGCGAGATCAGCGAAGTCAAGCAGTGCCTAATCTTGGTCAGGGGAAAGATGGGTGACCATACGTACCCACCAGCAAGGGCGCCCACCAGGGGGGCAAGGTGGGGCGCTCGCCTCCCCTTGAGAGAAAATTGTGCTACGAAAGATCGAAAACTCAATAAACATTTTAGAATAGTTACCGAAAAATTTGAGACTACATTTGAAATGTCGCTTATATTTGCCCCCCCCCCTGGGAAAGCACAACATGGGCGCCCTTGCCCACCAGAAAGTACTAGAGAACAAATCACGAACTACTTGAAAGAAGTAAGAAAGTCAACATTAACACGATATACTTGGCCGCATGTAACCCCAAGATCATGAGTGCTGACCGCTGCTCAGAGATTTAGTTTTGTAAGGCTTTTTAATCATGTAAAATCTTCCACAAAACCGCGTAACAACGGACAACTATATTTTATTTATCAATACTGAATGATCTTAAAAAAACTCTCTCTTTTTCTTTAGAAGAAACGCTATTGAAAATTTGATGTCGTAACAAATAAACGAAAGGGAAAAACGACGCAAGAAATGTCATATAACATACTCGTTTGACACTATTCTAGTCACGACCGAAAAGTACATCAGTAAAAGAGAAATGACGTAATCGCAATGGTGTCGTTTTTAGGAGGGGGAGAGGGGAAGAAGGTAAAACGCGTAAACAATGCTGTCCAAAAAGAAACTGTCCTGGTAATAAGGAAAGGTTTATAGCCCGACACCAGTTTATTTAACGCCGCCACAAAACTGTCACTCTACGTCGTCCAACCTTCCTCCTTCACAGTCTATGACAGTGGAGACAGTGTTGCCAACTGTCTTTTCAGAAAATGACGAAATGATGCACAGAATCTAGCTAAAGATTGGCTAAACTTAAACTAAACGTGTAGCTAAATTCATAGCTAACAGAATTCAACACTGAAACAAGTTGAGAATGCTCCAACACCATTGCCAGAACGAACTTGAAAAGAACGGAGAGATGGAGCGGAAAGGATAACTGTCATTGTTCCTAGATGTAAAAGTAAATTCTTTTTATCCGCATCATCTTCTCTTTCTTTAAAAAAAATATCTCGCTATGACTTACGGTTCCCGAGATATGGCTCCTAAAATCACCCGAAATTCAAAAATCTTTTGGGTTAATATCTCAAAAACAGTGGCCATCGGTTACTACTTGGTACCAAAATGTTCACCATCCTCTTAGGTATTGATCAACACCAACATGATCTCTCTATGACTTACAGTTCCCGAGATATGGCTTCTTAAATCTCCCGAAATCGGAACTATTTTTTGGCTAATATCTGGAGAACGGTAAGTCATAGAGAGATGATTTTGGTGTTAATCAATACCTAAGAGGATGGTGAACATTTTGGTACCGGTATTAACTAGTGGCCACTGGCCAAACTAGTGGCCTATTGGACGGTGGTTACCGGTTACTATTTGGTACGAAATTGTTCGCCATCCTCTTAGTGATTGATCAACACTAATATCATCTCTCTATGACTTACGATTCCCGAGATATGGCTCCTTAAATCTCCCTAGATCGTCCCTTTTGGGCCAATATCTCGGGAACGGTAAGATGAGGCGAAAAATTCCATTACTTCTTTCAGATAGTTCTTGATGCTCTATCGTATGCAGAGCTCAAAATTGTAAAGAATCTCAAATAACAAACACACATACTGACCCAGACATAGACTTTAATAACGAACTTTTAAGTTCGTTGATAAAGAATGATTTCTTAACTTTAGTGTGCTGGTTTAAAAATATGCTGTGAAACCGGACAGATTTATGGTTGATGCTTTAAATATTTAAAGTATGTTTTGGGTCCATCTTTGACGAGAAGTAAAGAGTTTTCTATAAATAAGGCAACTTTTGAGTGCATAACGTACACATTTATTGATAAAATAAAATAATTTCCATATTACATATTAACGTTACATAATTTTGCAGTGGATGTTACGTGTGATTATGTGTGAAATATGTCACTGAAATTTCCTCCATGACTCTGCAGGCATACTCTTATTCTTTCGGTGAAATTTTCCGTAACCTTTTCGGCATATTTGCACCTCTAGTTCTGAACTTACACGCCAAATCTCGACCTTGAGAGCTCTGGTTTGTTGGGGTGCACACAAAGATTTCAAATCACATGGTGTCAAATCACAAGATTTTGGGTCGCCAATTCACGTTACCGTTGCGAGAAATCACCCGGCCAGGGAACCTCTCTTGTACAGTCACGAGCATTAATAAATGGAGGTTGGAGCCCTAAGAAATAATGGCTTCAGCCTCCATTTATTAATGTTCATGGCTGTACCTATAATAAGTCCATACAGTTTCTATCCCATTCAGGAAACAGACGACGATGATGCGCTGTTCGGCGGTCTGTGACTACCAACCACAAAGACAAGACATGATAATCGTGTAACGTTCTGTACTGTCAAGTTATCAGAACAGAAATGGCTGGTATCTCAAAAGATACGTTCTTTGACACTTTTTACTAAAATCACTTATTCTTCTCTTTGCTTTCAATTTTTGCGGTATTGTAGGCTATATCTTGGTGGTATTATTGATCTGGCACAACATACACAACTCAAGGCGAAACCACTATTGAAACAAACCGTACCTACAGTAATCAACAGCGCATGGGAATTAACTTTTCGAATCTGTTCTGTCTTTTTCCCTAACTTTGTGTGTGTGTGTATTGAGGGAGCGTTGATAGAAAAATTAAATGAAATCTTTAAGTTTTACGTCCCACGATTATGCCGGTTAGGCTAAAGGAGACGGTGATGATGAGAGATGAGTGAAATGAAGAAAGAAGGAGGAAACGGGAGAACCCCGAGAAAACCCACGAGCACGATGTTTGTCTACCACAAAGTCCACACGGTGCGAGTTGGGATCGAACCAGGGACCCCAAGCACCAGAGGTGAACGCTCTACCACTGAGCCACCGCGCCCTACCCCGTTAAGGCATATGAATTCCGTTGTCAAAGATCCATGCAAAACTACCCGGATTCCAGGGGGTTCTAGGCAAACTTAGGGGATACGCTCGGTCTCCCCAGGATTAGCAGCCGTGGTTAAAAAACAAGTTTCCGGAAACCACGATTTGCTGTGGGACTGAGACGCGTAGGCGAGAATTATACAAGATCAGGCCCGCACCCAAAATATAGGGTCTAAGCTTTGCGAGGGGGGGAAGTTCCAATACCACAAGCAACTACGTCCATGTACTATGGAATGGTTATTATTCTGCACCCAAAAAGACAGAAAGTAATTGTAAAATGATTTCACCTGTATTTTAAAAAAATGATAGAAATAGATTGTTTTTATAAGAGAATGAGTACAGAAGATGAATTGGAAGATCAAATTTTCATGCTACATCAATCATTTTCCTGTTAAACAAGGATAGTTTTAATGGCAAAGTGTACAAATACGAGGGCGAGTCAAAAGTTATCTACACTTTTCATTCTACAGTTTATTTACATGAAATTAGGATTATAATATGCACATAATTTTTCTACGTAATCTCCCTGCTTATCAATGCACTTGGCCCAACGGTCAACGAGCTTACGTATTCCTTCCAAATAAAAGGTTTTCGGTTGGTCGTGAAGCCACTTTTGCACCGCATTTTGCACGTCTAAATGTGAGGCAATTCGGCGACCACGTAAAGAAGATGTTCCAAGCAGATGCTACCTCATTGATAGTGATTCGCCTATTCGCCAGAACCATCTCTCGAGCTTGCTGAATGTTGTCATCTGCAGTGTTTCTTTCTGGAACAATGTTAGGGGGGGAGCATACTTAGTATTCCGGGAGCACTGCTGATACTATTCTTTCATTATTATATTATAGACGTATTATTTTGGTCTGCTCCGGGTGGGCAGAGCTCAGGGTGGGCAGTGGCTGTCAAAAACAGGTCTGGAAGAAACACTGGCCGTCTGTAGTGGAGGTTGATGGCCGTCATGCTCCCTCTTCATGCGTTACACTTGTTCGACTACTTTAAAACTTCTCGAGCCACAAAAACACAATTTTACGTGATAGTGCACTTCTCCCATATTGCGATGATAGTCTGCGATGAATGTCTGACCCTTTGACACCCTCCAACCAGAGGAATCGGATCACTGCTCGTTGTTCCTCTTTGATGCAATCTTCTAATGGAGCAGCCATGATATATCTGCAACAGAAGGAAGAAAAATGGAGGAATTAAGAACACACTTTCACAGCATTACTACAACAATATAACAATAAAATATGCGAGGACAGAAGACAAAGTGCGCAATGTAAGAAAAGTTATGACAAAAGTGTAGATATTTTTTTTGACTCGCCGTCGTATAATTATGTTAGAACGTTTTCGGGATGTTCGAAATTGGTGGTTTCCCGTGGGTACGCCCCTGTACAAGATATATAATGTAGTGTGGCAATATAAATGCTGCTTAAAACAGAAGGATCAGAAAAGCAAGAAGCCATACTTCATTTCAACAAACAAGTAAGAAGAAATGTTAGAAGTTAACAGTTACGGGTGCAGAATTGACCAAAATTTATCAACGCATGAAAATGGCTAAATTGGCAACACTGGTGTGCAGTTTGATTCTTCAGCGTTGCTTGGCAACAGTTGAAATTGTAGCAATCTTCCCCGTTGTCTACTTGACTCTATTGTCTTCTTGTCACAATACAAAAAATTCACTTTTGCTTTCCTTTTTCAAAGTTTATGTTGGGTTACTTATTACCTGCGAGGCAGCTGCAACACAACTTCTCTGTTGATGTTTTATGAGCCACACAGTTCACGGAAGAAAATCCACGTCTCTCAGGCTATTTTATGTGGTTTATATCAACTAAGAAAGGTATATTAGTACAAAAGAAGGCCTATCTGCAAATATATACACACAGCTTTCTTCTAGAGTAGAGGTTTACAACCTTTTACAGTCGGCGGGCCGTATTAAACTGTAAATAGTTTAACCGTTTGTTACTTCTTGTTTCGGTGACGTTTTAGTACATTGTAACATCCACATAAAATATACTAATCTTAAGTGTCTTCATCCCGGCGAAATTAAAATACCGCTAATTTTACAGTAATTATGTGATATCTTCAAATAGATAAAAGATAATCGAAATGTGGAACAAGAGCGCCCTAGACAATATTATTTTACATGAGAAACCGTTATCACGACTCACTTATCTGCTTTCGATTTCGAGCCATTTTTAAAAATCGGCATTTATTTTCGCGTTTCTAAACAGCTGAAAACGGAAATCCACTAGGTGACTTGTGATAACGGTACCTCACGCAAAATAATATTGTCTAGGGCGCTCTTGTTCCATATTTCAATTATCTTTTATCTATTTGAATATATCACATAATTACTGTAAAATTAGCGGTATTTTAATTTCGCCGGGATGAAGAATAATTTAACCGTTTGTTGCTTCATGTTTCGGTGACGTTTTAGTACATTGTAACATTCACATAAAATATACTAATGTTAACAGGGATTCATGCTCTTGTAATGCACTATACCACATTTAATTCGTGTAAGAAAAAGGCTTTATTTGAACTCTTGATGTATATTGCTTGCTGTTTTTTTTTTTTTTTTCATTCATTATGAAATGTTATACTTCCAAACTTGTGAGCCATGGAAAGTAAGTCGCCAAGCCATGCGTGTCTAGCATACAGCGAGGTGGTAATCTGTTTCAGTGTTGCTCAGTTTAACGTCCTATAATCATGCCATTTAAGCTAAGGTAGACGGATGATTAAGGCAAGCGAATGTTAATGGAAATATTTGGTGAAATGAGAATGCAGGAGAAAACGGGAGTACCTCGAGAAAATCCCACAAACTCGATGTTGTTCACCAGAAACGTACTTGGCCGGCCATCGAACTAAAAACCCCATACATCAGAGGTAAGTGCTCTATATTACTGAGCCACCGTGCCCACGAGACAACAAGTATTTTTTTATTTGAGACGAGACAAGTAAACGTGACAATTCTCGTCTTGTTTCCGATACGAGATACGAGAAATTTCATTAGTCTCGTGAGGAACACTACTTCGCCCAACATAGATTTAACTCTTTTAATGTTACATAATTGGTAGTATAAAAAGGAGAAATTGATGAAGTGATTCTACGAACACAATGAAGATAATTGATCTGCGTTTAAAGATACGCAACTCACCACACAATATAATCCAATAATATCATCATCATCATCATAGGTATTCTGCCATTATTGGCAGGACATTTGCCAGAACTGAGAAGCTTCCTTGCTACACGGTCTTTCGCTAACCTCTTCGTCTTCACGTAAGACTTTTCTGTTTTGATATCGTCCATTAATTGTAGTCTTATTCATATCCTCCCTCTTTGTTTCCACCAAACCCTCTAGGACGTTTCTCATGATCCATTCGCGACCCGTATAGGATCCATCTGCGAAAATGGATTTCGGGTACTGGACGTAGATGTAGTTATTTTGCCCAAAAATTTGCACATTGTGCGTTATATCCATCATTTTGGGATGCGAGAAGTGGTTTTGACTCGGTTTTGATATTTTGAATGCGAGAAAATCTGTGAAGAGTTTACGCAATTCCAATGAAATCAAGTTTGCGTCAGTTCTTTCTCTCTCTCTGTATATATATAATATATATATATATATATATATATATATATATATATATATATATATATATATATATATATATATATATATATATATATGGATAATAATATATTATTTATCGGTGATTGGAACAATTATAAGTTAAATAAAGTCAAGTCTAAGTTAAGAAACTACAAAGATGTGAAATTGTGATATGTTGGAATGGCACGTGTTATTGTTATTGTTTGTTTGTTTATTTAATCAGTTACACATGGTTGTGTTTTCATGTTCATGAAATACTGTGGAGACGGTAGCTCGCAGAATGGTGTAAACAGAAAAAATGGGTGTAAGCCTGAAATTTCAGAAAGATGTAATGAAACCATTTGTTAACACCAACGCAATTTGGATGTGGCATAATATTCAGATTTGCAGAGATTGACAGTCTGGGAATTCGGGCACAATGTAACAAGGTTTGAAACGAAAGTTTGACCAATAATTGAGGCAATCAACGTCGAGTCATGAAACGACGAATTCCATCGTCTGGAGAGGAGAATAAAAAAAACAAATCTAGATTGGATCAGGATCAGAGGTCGGAGAACAGAGGTCGGAGTTCGATACGAGAACTCACAGTTCTAAGATTCAACGGTTACGAGTATTACAAACTACCATCTTATGATGGTTGGCTTTTAGTCGGCCAGTCACGAGATAGCCGCCTATACTAGTCTCAATTTGATCAACGTGAGAGCAATAGTTTCCACGGTCATCACCTAGGATTAAAGACATCCGATTGTCCCAAGATCCGTCAACGTCGTCCAGAGAGAAGCCCAGGAGTGGACATTCGTCATCCCAAGAAGCCTAAACATCTAAAGGTATGGGTACCTCAATTATAAGTGTTACTTGTGGTCAAATTTCCAGACATTTGAGTACTGTGATCTGAAGGCATTACGTCATATTCGCTATCACAACACTATTACACATTACACTTTCGAATTAATCAAATACATGAAATTTTACATGAAGTCGAGTTTCTTAATTTACTTAATTATCCTCTCGCTGGTAACTAGATTTAACAAAACCTACTCATTTCAGATAATGGGTAGAAGCAACTTCTCAGCGTCACAACGCATTCATCCCCGAAAATATAAGCACGACGCGAGGAGGTTGTTAATATATATAAGGACAATCAAAAAGTTCCCGAAATGCTGTTGTAGTTTTGGCTTTTTTGATGCAATCACAATGAATCGTATACAGCACAGTCCTAAGTTTGCCTAATTATTAGGGATGCGCACGAGACTTGATTTGTGGCTGTCTCGTCTCGAAAATGTGTTGTAAAAGTCGTCTCGACTCGGAAACTGTATATTTCTCTATTGGAAGAGCCGTGTCTCGACTCGAATTTTTTTCAGGAAAATCCTGTCTCGACTTGTCTCGTGCGTATCTCTACTAATTATGAAATTGACCAGTAGGAACAGGTCATAACAATCAGTTTACGTGTAGTGTAGCTGAACGGAGGAATGAGCAATGATTAGTCAGAGCAATTTCACAGATCAAACAACATACAAACATCAACTCCATGGGCAAATTGGGAAAAATCTGATTCAGAGAGTTTGATAGCCTTAAAAACAGTTTAACATGATCGGATGTTTGGATCTTCCCAAAGCTAAAACGGGGGTCTTCTTTCCGTTTCACAAACGTAGAAGAGATCAAAATCATTGAAGTGGCTGAAGTTGCGAAGATACACAAAAAGGCCTTTCGTCGATATTTCCATCAACCGCCAGAGCGGTGGAACAAGTATGTATCTGTTCCGAAAGTGACAACTTAGAAGGAGATTAACGAAATGTTACTTATATTGTGGCAATAAGGAACTCCAACAGAATTAGGGAAGTGTTTGACTGTTCCTTTATATATATATATATATATAGGGTGTTCCGGGGATAAACCGACAAAATTCGCATATGTGTTCAGGAACTCAATACAAGGAAAAGTCTAATTACAGCGACGGGGTCAACTAAGTCGCAAATAAACGTTTTTCATGTATTGAGATCCTGAATACGTACGCAAAGTCTGTTGGTTGTTTTATTCAATGTAGCCATCTTATAACCAATTCTATTACTTGCCTTAAATTGATCCCATCTCTTTAATTATGAATTTCCGACCAAAATCTCAGGTAAACTTTCCTCTTGTATTGAGATTCTAAACATGTATGGGAAGTTCGTCGGTTTATTCCTGGAACATCCTCTACATGAATTATTATTACACATTTTATTTGTTGTACAGTTATACGTTTATGATAATAATAATTTGTTTTTTTACTTGTTTCAGATACGACTATGAAGTCCTGCTGCAGAACGCTACCTTCTGCTTGGTTCCTCGCGGGCGTCGTCTTGGGTCCTTTCGTTTCCTCGAAGTCCTCCAGGCCGGTTGCATCCCCGTCCTTCTTTCCAATGGCTGGGTCCTGCCTTTTGCTGAAGTCATCGACTGGAACAAAGCTGCCATCTGGGGAGATGAAAGGCTACTATTCCAGGTAACCATTTGATCAAAATATGGTTTCTTATTTGTTGAAAGGTTTGAAAAGAACTATTAAACTGAACGGTCTGGCGTTAAACTCACGAAGGACTTTCGTTGGCTACACGGCTGTTAGTTGAATGTTGTGTGTATGTCCCAGATTCAACAAGAAATTATTCATTAGAAAATAGTAAATGGCCTAACATACTGTCTCGAAGAACTCCTCGTGTGTAAGAGAAAAATTAGTAGTTAAAGAAATCACTTTTAAACACAGTCGTGCGTTTACACACAGAAATACACATAGACGTACAATCAAGACTGATTTAGTGCAAGTACGCCCTTTTTATCAAGCAGAAATACAATTGGTAAACCAAACTAAATTGAACCACTTGGCATAACAACCTTTTGAGGGCCTGAGCCGCTCCAACGCCATCTGTTAGGGACCGAATGAACTACATCCAGCGTAGGAACAAAACATGTAGTCTCTAGCAGGTGTATCAGGATCTTTCTAGAGCGAATTGCCATCACGTCTTTTATTCACATGACTCCCCAGTTTACCTCTTCACGATGAGTGGACACCGAAAATTGGGAAGCACCGGCTGGGAATCGAACTCAGGACAACTTTGGACGTGAATCCAAGGATCGAACCATTAGGCTACGGTGTCCTTCAGAAACACCATAAGAGAAGATAATATTCCTTACTCTTAGCATAAACTTCCATATCGTTATGAGTACTTTCTTAATTCCGGTATATGTCTATACATTCTTGTTGGATAGGCAGAAAGTATGATTTAAAACTATACATGCCTAAGTTTGATTGATGTCGATATAGTTTGATTTATTATAATTACTCAGAGCAGTTTAACGTTCAATGGAGGACTTTGAAAAATTGTGATCTGGTAATCGAATTTGGGAGCAGAGAGCTTTAGAGTTGTAACTTGCGGAAGTATATGTGAAGAATGCTTAACTAATTAAAATATTGAAATAAATTGTGGAAAAGCATCGAAATGTTTGATGAATGAGTTAACCAAACTATAACTAAGATGTTGCATACAGTTTGTAAGTGTTGCATGCTTACGAAAACTGGAACACAGGGTTCCTTTTCCTATTAAACTGATACCATTGGATACTTAATGGTATTGTAATATTGTATAGGTAAAGTTAATGAAGTGTACGGAATTTTAGCCCTTCACCTTTTGTTACAAAAATCTCGTATGTAATTACACAACCTCAATTATAAATCTTCCCTAAGTCTGTAATTACTCTAGAACATGGTTTCTCAGCCTGGGGGTCGTGATTCCTAGAGGGGTTGCGAAGATAAGCGGAAGATGAATGAACTGACCAAATTTGATTTTTAATCCATTCGCTTTTAGGGAAATTACTGTGTCCATTATATACAAGAAATGGATTCTAGTACAGAAATAGATGCATATCGTGAGATCTTCGCAATAGATATATTAAAAACCCCACGCAAGCTTATTACAAACCAGAAATTATAATGGGGTCGCTGGCAAAAGGATGTGATAAAGTGGGGGTCGTGATAGGAATTAGATTGAGATCCACTGCTTTTGAATACGTGTTTCTAGTATGGATAAAGAGGATCACCTCGGCATACTATGTTGTCTCGGGTTGATAGAATGGTCTTCTAGGCCAAAGCAGCCTCAGAAGGTATCGGTGTGTCTATAGCCCAAAACAGCCTCGGGAGTAGGTATTGTAGGTTATGATTAATACAGGACACTGATGGCTTCTTGGCCTTGACATGCTCTTTTATAGCCATCCTTTGGAGGGAGAACCTATGGAGGGGTTGTCGGAGTCCTTCGTGGTTTTCCGTGTCGTCTTCGTCTCTTCCAGCAGGTGTGGTTTACTTCTGTCGTCTGTCACTATTTATTTACAAATAGTGAAAACACGTGTTCATCGTATGTATAGGTATACGGAACCTTACAGTATTCTTTCTGAATTACCTAAAAATACCTGTTAATAACCTCATAGTATTATATCCAAAAATTTAAGTTCTAATAACTCTGTAAGTTAGCCACTTTTCTATGGAACTATTGATGGACAACATAGATAGGTTTTGCTGTAACATATAAATAGTTTGGGGCTTGACTTTATCAAATCAGAGTAAGGAAGAGAGACAGGCGTACGCCAAAGTTAAGAGTTGGCGTAACTCTCAATAGAGTAAGTATAATTTGTTGAATGTGGACATCTGCATTGTTAGTTAGGCAAAGAGTTGACAAATTCTTATTTTGACGGTATTTCTGGCTGACAACGATATTGTACTGTGCAGTAACTCAGTACTAAGTGTGTGTGTGTGTGTGTGTCTATTTCAACGATTCAAAAATATATTTATGATTTTCGGTTATATATATATTCGGTGTGCCTCAAGGCAGTATGTTAGGCCCTTTACTTTTTTTTCCATCGTTTTCAACGTAGTAGGTGAGGTGTATGATAGTCTCTTTTCGACGGTAATTTTGGCTTGCTGTATCCTGTGTACTGCCTCTCTCCCATGACAGTAAAAGTCCTATCGGCAAAAGTTGTGGCCTCGCCCCATCTTAACGGCCGATGGCACTTAATGTTTTTTCGATGTATTGATTCTCTCTTCCCCCTTCCACATGCAACACACACTCACACACATTTCTTCTTGATCCCAAAAACTAACGTTGCGTCGTATTTTGTCTCCCCCTCTCTCTCTTCCGCTTTCACTTTTCGTTTTTTTCTTTCCTTTTTTCAGTTGCGGTCGACCGCTCGCGATGAACCCTGAAATAAAATAAAACTTCAATCTATCAGGAGGTATTCTTGGTGTGTGTGTGTGTGTGTGTGTGTAAGAGAGAGAAAGAAAGAAAGAGTAGGTTGGGGAAGAGATCGTCCGGCAATCGAATTTCGATAACTTATAAAAACCGAAAAAGGGTTAGTTCATCAATTGGAATGAACGGTGGCGGGATGTGAAGCCCCGCATACCCGCTGCTGAACCTTTCGTTTATATAACACTCACGTCAGCTTTCATTTCCCACTCTTAACCCTCTCAAATGTCACCACATAAACTTTTTTTATTTAAAAAAAAAAAAGAATACGAAGCATAAAGCTTCCCTTTTACCCATCCATATTATTTTTTTTTTTAGTTGAATCATTTTTGGTCTGCATATAATTTCTTCTCTTTTTACTATTATGATGCATTTTTATTACACTCATTCGACCTTTTTTTTATTAAAAAATACATTTTTCTTAAGAATAAAATTCTTCACAGATGTTATAACTCTTAAAAATTTACTTTTTTAAAGTTCCCAAATATTGGCACTTTCTTCAGGATTTGAAGTGGTGTTCCTCAAGGCAGCGTATTGGGTCCTTTGCTTTATTTTTATAGACTCCCTGGTCCACTAAATATAAAAATAAAAATGTACCTTAAAAGCTATCGTTTTAAAGATAAAAGACTTTTTAGTAACTTTCAATATTTTATGTGATATCCAATTGTTTTTTTTTTTATTTCTGTCTTATTTTTCGGTATAATGGTCCCTATTTTTGCACAAAAAGTTTCTCAATAAAATTTCATTTAAATGGCATCATAAATTCAATGACTGAATTTGAATTGTAGCATATAACAACATGTCCATCACATTAAACATTGCTGCACTTTCGTAATTTGTATACTAAAAGTGCCATAAAGTTAGAAGGCCACACACATATGGAGAAATTACTCATATTCTAATATCATATAATGGCTGTAAATTAACATCTGACCATTACAGTTATTATTTCTTTTCACTTACTTAATTTGGCTACCGTTTCTGCCAACGTTAGAAAGTGTCCACACTTAAGAGTCTTCATCCCGGCGAAATCAAAATACCGCTAATTTTACAGTCATTATGTGATATCTTCAAATAGATAAAAGATAATTGAAATATGGAACAAGAGCGCCCTAGACAATATTATTTTGCGTGAGGTACCGTTATCACAAGTCACCTAGTGACTTTCCGTTTTCAGCTGTTTAGAAACGCGAAAATAAATGCCGATTTTCAAAATGGCTCGAAATCTAAAGCAGATAAGTGAGTCGTGATAACGGTTTCTCATGTAAAATAATATTGTCTAGGGCGCTCTTGTTCCACATTTCGATTATCTTTTATCTATTTTAAGATATCACATAATTACTGTAAAAGTAGCGGTATTTTAATTTCGCCGGGATGAAGACTCTTAAATAAATTTCTAATTGAGTTTATTGGGAAACGCTGAATCCAATGGGAACTGTCACCAGGAAAACGATGTGCATGTTGGAATACTTTTATATACAGTGTGCGTCAGCGGATGGAGCAATTTTAAAAACGTTATTACGAGACAGTGATAAAATATATTTGGGTGTAATATTTTGGAATAGAAACTGGGAATGAAAGCATTTATTTATGTGTGAGACGCGTTGCTGCTAAGTTTCTTTCTCGCCTACTCACACGGGATCAAAACAACATTCATCTGAATTTGAGCCAGGACTTGAAAAATCAAATTGAAAGTGGCCCAAACTATTTGTCCGAGGTCATTACAGATAATGAGAGTGGTGTTATGGATAGGACCATAAAACCAAGCAAGGGTCTAGCCAGTGGAAGAGCCCCGATTTCCACTGACCCCCCCCCCCAAAAAAAAAAGCAAGACAAGTAATGTCGAATGTTACGACGATGATCAGAGTTTCTTTATGATGTTCGGGAAATTGTGCACTGGGAATTTGTCTCCCCCCCCTGGTGAGACCCACATTTATTTGGAAGTTTTAAGATGTTAGCGGAGGAAACGTCCGGAACCCCTGGCGATCAAGTGACTGGTTCTTTCACCATGAAAACGCCCCCTCACACAGACCTTGTCTGTGAACAGCTATTTGCGCTGTCAGGGGTGGACTTACAACGATATTGTATATCTATTCCGTGAATTACTTCAATTTTTTGTCTCGTAGCTATTTTGGGCAACAGTGCTTAAAACTGCACAATCTGTTAAGAAGAAGAAGAAGAAAAAGATATAATATGTTGTTTATTTTAAATATAGAATGAAAGATTAATCTCAGTGGCGTAGAATATATGTTGATTTTATATAGTTAATCTGTAATTGTGGGGACCGTAATCACAGATAGTTTTTTTGTCTAGAGTTGCTATGACAACCAAACATAAAATAACTGGAGATTTTGAAGAATAAAAGGTAATTGTGAGTTATATGTGATGTGTCTAATTTTCTGGGTATGTAATCATTAATTATTCCGAATTTTCGTATTAATTAAGTGTACTTGAACGTGTTGGCATATCCAAATATTCGAACTGTGGGCAATAAATGTAACGAAAGAGAAATACCTAAAATAACGTTACAGACTATCTTTCCACATCCGCCATATTCGTTAGACCTAACCCCGTGCGACTTTTTTTCAGTTCCCGAGAATTTTAAGAAAAATGTAAATATGAAGCGTTTTGATGATGTAAAAACAGCTTTGCAGAGAGCACTGGACAATATCGAAGCTCAAGAGTTCCATAGGTGCTTGGATAGTACGAAAGCAGACTGGAGAAGTATATCACATCTAATGGAGAGCACTTTCAAAGAGACTGAAAGAATTCTGTAAGAAAGAACTTAATAAATTATTTTTTTTAGAACTAAAGTCCAGTTTCATTTGGGTCCTGAGGCCGCGGTGGCTCAGTGGTAGAGCATTCACCTCTGGTGCTTGGGATCCCGGGTTCAATTGCAGCCCCCGCCAAGTAAACTTTGTGGTGGACAAACACCGTGTGCGTGGGTTTTCTCGGGGTTCTCCCGTTTCCTCCCACTTTCTTCATTACACAATTTCATTCATTACTCATCATCATCGTCTCCTTTAGCCTAACCGGCATACCCGTGGGACGTAAAACTCGAAGATTTCATTTCAATCTTACATTTGGGTCCTCCCTCGTATATACTGCTGGAGAGACAGGTGACTTTCTCTGGCTATTCTTGGAAAGCACGTCACTTAACTACGAGCTATCATCATCAGTTTCTTCCCTTTATTCGTCTTAAATTCTTTCAGAAAATGACCCTAAGTGGATTAAGTGTAAGTGAAGAACGACATCCCACGTCTATATAGAAAATCGAGAGACATTTGTTGCAGGATAAAATAGAGGATTGTAAAGCTAACAAAAGAGAACCGCAAAAGCGTCAACAGCGATTGTTGAAAAGTCTTTCTTTCGTTTGCTTCATCGACTTAATAGAGAGGGTCAACAACAAAAGTGCAGCCGCGGACTCCCTCCACGCTTTACACAAACAACAAACATTATCAATCTAATGGATCTGATAGCTTTCTTCTTCTTTTTTTATTTATCTTCACTACTTATGGTGGCTCATACACGCAAGATAACAAAACTCACAGCTCAATAAGATAGGAGAAAATGCGTTACAGAGAGCCTAAAACTTCCAGGCAGCCGTTACAGAGGGCCTAAAACTTCCAGGCAGCATTCACAAAGATACAGGCTTTTCTGCAAAATTATGTACACGACGTCACAAAAGGCCTAGTTAATAATTGAGTGCAGATTTCATGGGAACCTCGGTAACAAAGCTAACTATCCCGTCCAGGGGTAAAAGTGCGGGGGAATGCGGGGGTAGGCCGTCTTCCCACCTCGAAAAAATATGTACGGCGTCCCCCCAGTTCCTAAAAAGTTACAATGGGCAGAGATAGGCAGGGGGAACGGCGTGACGTCATGCTGCTACCTACCGTCCTCCCAAATTTTCAGATCCACCTTTACCCTTGTTCCCGTCCCAATAAAGGCAGCGACCAGAAAGAACACTATCAAACTTGCATCATCATTATCATCATAGGTATTTTGCCTCATCGGTATGTCACTTGCAACAACTGAGAAGCTTCCGTGATTATTCTATACTATTGCTATACTTTTTCAATAAAAAATACTATTGATCAGAAATATTATTATTTTTACATAAAAAGTTAAGTCTACATAAATTAAATTTAATTTGAAGTTGTCACGATTGATTGTTAATAACTGCGACGTCACAGTTAATATGAAACGTGACATCATATTTTGAAACGACGATGCTCACAAATATCGATATGATAACAATAAAGATTAACTGCTATATACCTAACACTGCTGCAACCAAAAGAATTGCACTGAAATGTGGGTTGCATACCATTTCAGGCAATGATGAACATGAGACCTTTTCACTGGGATGGCCTGCGAACTGGCATGGCATCGACGACGCGATGGTGTGAATCTGCTGAAGGGCTCGGACAAAAAGACGAGGACAGAAAGGCCCGGGTCAGAAGGGCTCAGCGTCAAAATGACCCCGCGACAAAAGGGCCCAGGTCAAAAAAGGCTGAGATATAGCCTGAAAAGCCTCAGAAGTATAAAAATACTTATTAGATGAAAAAACAATTATGTAGACAGTACCTGATTAATTTGTGTTGAAAGAACATATATGTGGAAAAAATATAGGATTAGTAAAAGATATTAGGACTAAGTTGCAATAACGATACGCATGGACGGAGGAAAAGTAAAAATTGCAGATGGGTATTGCTGCGAAAACTGCATTTGAATAGGGTATGACGTCATGGCTAATACTTTGGATTCCGCGAAATTTGATATTACACAATATTTTTGAATGGAAAGGGGTAGGTTTGACACATCAATTTAGGCCAGAATCTTCCCACAGATGAAAAAAAAACTTATTAAAAAATCTATCTTCATTCGTTTGCGAGGTATCCTTTCTATTTATTTGTTTTGCAATTTGTTATTAAATAATCTGATCACACAATTTTCCAGATAGAATTTTAAGATCTTCATGAGCAAAGAATCAAATCTCTTGTTACACCTTCGTTGTTTAAGAATACAAAGGAGTATCTACTTGTTAATTTACTTAATAAAATATGAAATACGATAAACGGTATTTTAACTGAAAAAGATAGTATCCTACAACTTTTCGTGAAACAAAGTGGCAGAAACAACTAGGAAAACTAACATTGATATACAAATATTCGTGTCTTGCCCCCCCCCAATTTTAACCCCCAGTCGCCGCCACTGCTTGCTTCTACCGGAATATCTTCCTCTGCTACTTCTGCAGGTAGTGGAAGCCTCTGCTTCTTCGTTTTGTTGATCTCCATTACTGTCGAATTCAAAAGAAACTTCATTATCAATCAAGAGGTCTTCCTCTACTTCGTCTGGGTCTTCTATATAGAGACCTGCACGGGCTGAATTTTTCGGACCGAGCCCAATCCAGCCCGAACGTACCTAGGCCCGGCCCAGCTCGGGCCCGAAAAGCTTTGGAGATTTTCGGCCCGAGCCCGGCCCGGCCCGATAAGTTTTTTTAAAATTTTTGGCACAAGCCCGGCCCGGGCCCGATAAATTTTAAAAGTTTTTGGCCCGATCCCGGCCCGATAATTTTTTTAAAAAATTAGCTCGAGCCCCAATCTTTCTCAAAATTTAGTACTAAATTTGACCTAACCCTCAGAAACATTTTCTAAACTCTGGTTCACAACCTGATGCTTGCCTCCCGAATGGTTCCATTCCCTCCTAGAACTTTGCCTGTCATCGTGAAAGCAAAAACTCCATTTCCTGTAACAAAAATCTAACTCAATTGATTTTTAGCATAAAGTGAAGATGGCAACATTGTTTAGCGACAGGCAAAACTTCCCCCTTCTTGTCATATTTTGAGTTCAGTGAAGGTCAAGGTCAGAGCTCAATTTATCGCGCAATGCCTGCAATCCTCTATAGTGAAAGTGGAGGCGCTAAGCAACACAGACTGTAAATAGCTATTGCATTCTTTGTAACATTTTTCACGGACACACTTCTTCAACGTTTGGCTTTATTCTAATTATCGTTTAACGAAAGTCAATAATTATTAAAGAATTGCAATTAATCGGCCCCAGCCCGACCCGACCTGAAGAGAAGTCAGTGTCGGCCAGCACAAGCCCGGCCCGGCCCAAAGAAATAAGAGTCGGCCCGCCCAAGCCCGACCCGTGCAGGTCTCTACTTCTATACCAACAGTGCTTTCACAATCACTCCCTGTTTCATTTAACCACTTACGTATCTGTTCATGGTCTCGTTCCGACATTTTAAACACTAAATATACGCACCATGTAGAAAACAAACAGAGTTATAGCAAAAACCAAAATGGGTCAAGTTTTTAAAAAAATGTAGTCCGTGTTTGCTCGCATGGATCATAATAGTGATTCAACTATAAAAACGAGCCACCGGTAAATGCGCACTTTTGACAGCAGGAAAAGGTCTGTTCCACATGATGTGGGGGGGAGGGGGGGAAGGTAGATGGCTGCTCAAGGTCAAGCGTTCTACCAACTCCTAGCGGCAACAAAAGGTACACCCCTGGATCACAATAGTGATCCGCGCGACCATTACAGTCTAATGAAGACAACAATCGTATATATTTTTACGTAGAACTGCTACAGGGAGTAACATTGTTTAAAGTTGTGAATTTGAAAGTAATAAATAGAACAACCAACTTTATGGTTTATATATCTGTATATTATGCTTTATTTTTCCTTATATTGTGCTTTTTCTTAAATTATGCCTTAATATGCTGTTTCTTGAACTATACTTCATTTTTACTCATTTCTATTACATATTTGTTTTATTTTGCTCGTTTTATTATTTTACTTATTTTGCTCAAGAATCTTACAAAATAGAGGATCTGCGCTTACAACAAAATCTTGAAGCCATACGTAACAGTTTCGCCACCCCTACTCTGCCCACTCCGCCCAATAGGATCGCAATGTTCCGAGCCAACAATCATGGCGGAAACGAAAGTAGTCAATCAGACGATGGTGGAAACGAGAATAGCCAATCAGACGTGCCGATGCTCGGTTGTTTTTTGGCTTCATTAATAGGATGACGATACATATGGGCAGATCCTCTATTTATAACATCCTTGGTTTTATTACACAAGCGTTAATAATGTATATGAAACTATTAACTTTTCCCACTAAAAATTACATTATTAAAACATACTACCTCATTTTGTGCAGTTTTCCTGAAGCGGTGTTTCGAAGAAGAAACATGTAGCTGCAACATTAGACTTCTCATATTTAATGAATTCAAAACAAAGAGTACAAAATAGATTACCGTCTACTTTGAAATAGTCAGTTGAGAATTCTCTTACTCTCTGAGATTGCATATACTCTTTGATTTTTTCATCTTGGAAGAAGGAAGTCTTCCGCGCGTTTTAACACAAAGTGAGGAAACAAACGAAAAAAAAAAAATCCTTGTAAGCGGAAGGTGCGGAGAGAGGAGAAATTCGAACTTTCTGTTGTTACGCGTAAAGGCAGTTGGTAATTGATTTTCATTGTTTTTCAGCATTGATAACAGCCCTTGTTGATCATTTAATGGGGGACAAACACGGTTTGCGTGGGTTTTCTCGGGGTTCTCCCGTTTCCTCCCACTTTCTTCATTCCACCATTTCATTCATCACTCATTATCACCGTCTCCTTTAGCCTAATCGGCATAACCGTGGGACTAAAAGTCAAAGATTTCATTTTTTTGTTGATCATTTTCTTTTTTACTTTGGCACAAAATATGTTAACAGTTTTCTTTATTGTACACATACACAGGGCTCTGGAATATAAATTATTAAGTATTATGCTTTGTGCTTTATTTGTGTAAATTTTGCTTTTTTTATGCTTATAAGATTAGCAAATTTGGATATGTAAAGTGATCAAAATCACAGATATGGTACCAACCATAGGTGAAAAAATTCCATTATGCTTTTACTGGTTTCTATGCTTTATGATTGCCCTAGTAATAAATACAAAGAATTAGTGACGCAATTCAGTGAGTATCATTATTCTATTATTTAGCAGTTTAGGATCACAAGTAATTCTTTAGTTAAGAGAAATTTGGTTTATCAAAACGCTCCTTTTTGTATTTACCCTGTTCGTTCAGAAGGCACAAAATCTCAAGTACTACTTGCGTTGATCCAGATGACTCATCCACCTGAACTGGCAGAAAGCAACCATTTTCGGTTTTAATATTGATCACTATAGAGTTGAAAACAGTAATAGATAGCGAGAATTAAACATTTCAAGAATGTGTTTCATTTCCATCTTTAACTCTCTGCTTAAACTGGAAATGATAGAAATTAACTCAACTTTTAATTTCATTATTGATCTACATAGAGCAAAAACGAAAGAGTGAGAAGATCGAATTTAAAATCGATTTAGCGTTCGAAGAATCAATTTAGCGAGAGCGATCTTCTCACTTAATCTAAACTTGCAGAAATCAACCACTTCTGGTTTCAATGTCGATGGCTGTAAAATAGAAAGGGCAATATATGGCTCAAATCTGTTTTCTGCAACGCTATATAGACCAAACTCCTCTAGTGGTTGTACACGTGGTATTGCTATTTATTCTAAGCTCAGTTGGTTCTGCGATATGCGAAACCACATGCTCCCCTTCCAATTCATAGTAGTTTAGTAAGGTTCCCTACAAATGGTATCAATGTTGACATTTTTGTGGTATATTGAACTAGCATTGGACGACTTCAGTGGTTCTCAACCGCTCTGTTGGTATGTTACGCAGTGCCCTAAGGTGTGTCGCGAAATTTTAGAATTTAACAATCATGAAGAATTTAATAATAGAGTAAAAACACCAATAGTTGTCACTTTAAGGTTGAAAACATAGTTACTCCTTTCTCTCTTCTGTGAGCATCATGAATCTTTTGGAGCTGTACCATAGTCCGCAAGACATTGATCCTTCCCACACATGACCATGTAGTTAGAATTCAAAGTCGTATAGCCATTGAAGGAAAAGCAATATATTTTTAAATCCCTTGTATTGCACCAGTAGTCGTCACCTCAAAATCGGAATTAATGTTCCAGTAGTCGTCAGAGTTTTGTACCAGTGTTCGTCACTTACAGAACTTTACATAATTTATTAAAAAATTAACTGTTTGTCAGTTTAAGAATAGAGTATATAAAGTACTAAGCTAAATAACTGTACATCACTTTTAGCACTCAAGAAAGAAAATAAAAATGTTTTTGCATACTTTTTCAAAGCAATTTCAGGAAGAACCAGTTGAGAATGCTCCAAGACCATTGCCAGAACGAACTTACAAAGAATAGAGAGATGGAGCGGAAAGATAACTGCGATTGTTCCTATATGTAAAAGTAAATCCTTTTATCCGCACCTTGTTCTGTTTCTCATATAGGAATCAAAATATCATCTCTTTATGACTTACACAGTTCAAGGAGATATACCTTCTTAAACCTTCCGAAATTCGATTTTTTTACCAATATCTTTAGAACGCTGGCCAGTTGGCCAGTAGCAAGTTGACCAGTGGCCACCGGTTACTATTTGGTACTAGAATGTTTACCATCTTCTTAGCTGCTGATCAACACCAATATGATCTTTCTATGACTTACGCACTGAGAGAAATCCGTTCTCCGGACAGCAGTATATTGTACAAATATATGGAATCCTCTTACGTACTACATAAATCAGTACGGAGCATACGTTATTCGTATGTTACATAGGCACTGCCCTTAGATGTTACATCATGCCTTTGCAGGATGTCTGATATCTAACAGTCTTCCTTATATTATATACATATATCTATGTTACCTTCATCAGGTATATGTTATATACGTCCATTTGTTTGTGATCCTGACCGCCTATATTGTTTCATACGGGAAGTACGTACAGATGGAACACTTATACAGAAAGTATTATAAAACATGCGTTTTCAGTTATACGTATGCTGTACGTTGTGCAAAAACTACAAGAATTACAAATGTGACATACGATTTTACGTACGCCACATACATTTTTTCTCAGTGCTGTTCCCATGATATAGCTCCCTAAATCTCTCGAAGTCGGAACTACTTTTTGGCCAATATCACGGGAACGGTAAGTCATAGAGATAATATTGGTATTAATCAATACCTAAGAGGATTTTAAATATTTTGGTACCGATATTTATTGGTGGCCATTTCCGAAAGCAGTCACCAGTGGCTACCGGTTACTCCTTGGTACCAAAAAATTTACCATCCCCTTAGGTATTGATCAACGCCAATATGATTTCTCTACGACTTAACGTTTCCCGAGATATGGCTCCTTAAATCTCTGGAAATTGGCCATTTTTTTGCCAATATCTCGGGAATGGTAAGAGTGACGCGAAAAATTCCATCACTTTCTCAGTTAGTTTTTGATGCTCTATCGAATAGAGGACTCAAAATTGAAAAAAAAAATCGCAAATAACAGACAGACGGACAGACACACAGACATAGAGAAATCGGTAACGAACTTTTAAATGTTCGTTGAAAATATTAATTGGATTCAGACGTTAATTGTATATCACTTTAACTTTAAGAGTACAATATGAAATACTAAGTTTAATAGCTATACCTCACTTTAAGCGCTCAAGAACGAAAATAAAAAATGTTTTTAGATACTTTTTTTAAAAAAAGCAATTTGACAAATAAAATGTTAACAATTCAAAATGTAACTATACATCAACACTATAAAATACTAAATTAGTAACAATACATTGCCTTAAGCCAGCCTTTCCCAACCGGTGTGCCGCGGCACACTAGTGTGCCGCGAACGGGCCGCTGGTGTGCCGCGAGGAAATGGAAACAAATTATTAATTCTATAGGAACCAAAGTGCAAGACATAGGGAAAAATGTATATTTGTATTTCACATTACTATGAACCGCTACTATAAATCTACAATTTTAAGTTTCAAACTGTGTTACTTTTCTGTATATTTTTAATGTTGAAAACGTATTTATCATTGTCATAACCATTATTGCTTCTTTATTGTTGCAGACGATTTCGAAACTTGAAATTTTAACATATCATTCAATAAATTCAGCAAAGCAAACATGCATACAAATTACCTACATTTGTGTTTTAAAGGTACAGGAGATTTGTTCCTTTGTTCGTTATTTAGTGATCTTCCTTTCTAATGAAATATTAGATACAGTTTTCGAAAGAGAAAGTGGATTTTTAACAACCCGAGCCCTATATTTCATTGCAATTGTTTTCTATTTTAAAATTAGAATGAAAAATAAGCATAATGATTTACCACAGGGGAAAACCAGTGATCGAGCTTTCTTCTTTGTAAGAAGGAGATCAGTAATCACAGAAAAATACCACGGTATTTTATATTTACAAATAATAATAATAATAATAATAATAATAATAATAATAATAATAATAATAATAATATTGGTGTGCCGCGAGAAATCAAGTTACACCTGTAGTGTGCCGCAAGTTGAAAAAGGTTGCGAAACGCTGCCTTAAGCACTCAACAATGAAAATAAAAGTGCTTTTAGGCTACCTACATTGTATCTACATGTTGTTATTGCTTATTAACATTTTGTTTGATAACTCACGATCAGGCCTAGGGATTGCGCATGTGACAAAATTTGAGGCTGTCTCCACTCGAAAAGGTGCCATAAACGTTGTGTCGTGTCTAGAAAACTGTATCTGTTTCTGTTGGAAGAGTTGTCTCGTCTCGAATTTCGTAATAAAAATTCTGTCTCGTTTCGTCTCGTGCGCATTCCTAATCAGAACCGTAGCCAAAAACTTCATTTCGGAGGGAGTTCGATAGGACTTTGCGATATCTGGATTTAGATATCGATAATGGATATCGACAAAATATCGAAATTTGTTCAATATATAGAAATATAGAAACATATCGAATATAAACTATAAACAATATTAAAATATCGGAAAAATCTATCAAAAATTTCGATATCGATATTTTGATATTTCAAAATATCAATCGTTCGATCAAATATCGCACAGCCCTAGGATCCAACCGTTGCCACTTTTAAAATTAATGTAAATTTTTAAAACTAATTTATAAGTAGTATTATTTGCGGGGGGACTGGACCCTAAGGACCAACGCCCTATCTACGTCCCTGCTCATGATTAACCACATCGAGGTATAACCAGGGTATGAAATCATAACCAGGGTATGACAATCGAAGTGTGAAAAGACTGAGTGGACAGTAAAAAACAAAAGAAATTATACTGCTGACCACTAGATCACTCATTAATTAGATATGAAATACACTTAATTTAAAAATGAATTACCATAATTATTTGCAAACTTCTGACATTATTTCACTTTATTCTCCCCCCAGCAGGTTTCTAGTGGGAGGAAGTTTCTTCCAAAAATATATTAAGTGGGGGAATTCTCCCGGTTCCCCCAGGATTTCGCACTCTAGGTGTTACTAGTGAGAGAGCAAGATTCAGTTTTAATAAAGCAGGCGAAAGTTATTTTGACAGTGTTTATTCCCGTGACGACTATTGGTTCCTTTAATATACAAAGTATGATTCAATAGGCGTCAGGTGTTGCGAACTCTAGTATAGAGGTAAGTAAAATCCGATCCAGTAGTCGCCACATGCATAAACTCATAAAATTGCTCGTAGATATAAAATCTTGCACGACAAACGTATTCTAGGGATATTGAATCTAAGGTTCAATCACTCAGATTATATATATAAAAAAGCTATAGTATTGCAATTGATAATGACCAAAAACATACTTGTTTCGCGTACGCTTTTACGTAAGTGAACACTATTCTTCACATTGTTTCGTCTCGCACTTCGCTACTTTTCTTCAAAGTATTCCTCCACGGAATTCTTGTTCTACAGGGTAAACCAAAAGTAGGTATACACCCTGCATTTATCAACTATAATATTCTAGTTAGTGATGCACACGAGACGAGTCGAGACAGGATTTTCCTGACAAAATTCGAGTCGAGACATGGCTCTTCCAATAGAGAAATATACATTTTTCGAGTCGAGACATCACTTTTACAGCACATTTTCGAGACTAGACAGGGGGCCGCGGTGGCTCAGTGGTAGAGCGTTCACCTCTGGTGCATGGGGTCCCGGGTTCAAATCCTGCTTCCGCCAAGTGAACTTTGTGGTGGACAAACACCGTGTGTGTGGGTTTTCTCGGGGTTCTCCCGTTTCCTCCCACTTTGTTCATTCCACCATTTCATTCATTTCTCATCATCACCGTCTCCTTTAGCCTAACCGGCATAATCGTGGGACGTAAAACTCAAAAATTTCATTTCATTTCGAGACGAGACAGCCACAAATCTTGTCTCGTGCGAAACCCTAATTCTAGCTTATGGGTTCATTTGCTTCGGCTGTTCCGGGCTTAATGTACGTATAAGTAAAAATACATTAAGAACAAGTAATAAAGAAGCTAGGTCTACCTCTTTCATAACAATAAGAAATGATATGAAATACAGTGAGCAGATCAGTACGGGATTGTATATCTACTTTTGGGTCACCCTGTATTGTTACGTCACGTAATATAGTGAAAAAGAGTGTAACGAAACTAGCAGCGTATATCTAAACTTTTAGTTTCATGTGCTTTTCTTATTTTAAGGATTTCAGCGCGTAAACGACAAATGGTGCTTTTACCTTAAGAGTCTTCATCCCGGCGAAATTAAAATACCGCTAATTTTACAGTAATTATGTGATATCTTCAAATAGATAAAAGATAATTGAAATATGGAACAAGAGCGCCCTAGACAATATTATTTTGCGTGAGGTACCGTTATCACAAGTCACCTAGTGGCTTTCCGTTTTCAGCTGTTTAGAAACGCGAAAATAAATGCCGATTTTCAAAATGGCTCAAAATCGAAAGCAGATAAGTGAGTCGTGATAACGGTTTCTCATGTAAAATGATATTGTCTAGGGCGCTTTTGTTCCACATTTCGATTATCTTTTATCTATTTAAGGATATCACATAATTACTGTAAAATTAGCGGGTTTTTAAATTTCGCCGGGATGAAGTCTCTTAATTAGTTAAAATCAACTTTGAGACAGACTGAACAAGTCAGCGCCTTCAGCGGCAGCACAGAACTACATAGAGCCATTATAAATCTAATAGGTGTTTTGGTTTTACTATTGTAATAGATATTATTATTATTATTATTATTATTATTATTATTATTATTATTATTATTATTATTATTATTATTTATAATAAAAATATCAGAACTGTATCATGTTGTCGCATACGTTCAATAAAGTATGTAGTCAGTGAAAAAAGGTTGAGAACCACTGGATTACATTATACAAACGACGTTATCTTATTATTATGAGACGACTACATTATACGAAGTAAGGAAGACGTTCCCATACTTCTTAAAAATCATTCTTTCCGTATTTGTTCCTTTTTTAAAAATTTTTAATTGTATCCTGGTATAAATAGAAATGAAAGAAACAGATATGAACCGTTCCTTTAGTTTGGTTGATTTGCTTTCAACACTGTGTGCTGCAGTATTTTAGCATTGTATTACAATTAATTTTTATAGCCTACCATATATAAAAGCTACCAACAGAAATCATGTATGTCATTCTTTAAATACAAATATACGAGGGTATTTCGAAACTTTTTTTTTTTTTGCCTGACACTGAAATATTGGGCCTTTGGTAGTAAGTCGTTAACGACATATAGTGCCTTCCGTTGAAAACATAATATATCAGTTTCAACTCTCTAACTGTTTCAATTCGTTTTAGGCTGTTATTTGAATCCGTTGCTCTACGTCAAGATTGCATGACAATGCTTCATCCCACAGAGCTGTTTTTGCCAAGGTTACAGTGCTAAATTTGGACTTTAAAGTGGGTGGTGAATATTGTAATATTTTACACATAGTTTCTATTTGTATAAAACTTCATGCAATGCCTCAGCCAACATCAGTTTCTGTTGATCAATTTCCCTGTCTTAGCTTCCCTGGAGTTCTAAGAATTATAACCTAACACAAGCCTCCTAGTTTGCCTAGAGCTTTGAGGCTTCCTGCCCACTCAGTTTGCCTAGAGCTTTGAGGCTTCCTGCGCACTCAGTTTGCCTAGAGCTTTGAGGTTTCCTGCCCACTCAGTTTGCCTAGAGCTTTGAGGCTTCCTGCCCACTCAGTTTGACTAGAGCTTTGAGGCTTCCTACCCACCCAGTTTGCCTAGAGCTTTGAGGCTTCCTGCCCACTCAGTTTGCCTAGAGCTTTGAGGATTCCTGCCCACTCACTTTGCCTAGAGCTTTGAGGTTTCCTACCCACTCAGTTTGCCTAGAGCTTTGAGGCTTCCTGCTCACTCAGTTTGGCTAGAGCTTTGAGGCTTCCTACCCACTCACTTTGCCTAGAGCTTTGAGGCTTCCTGCCCACCCAGTTTGCCTAGAGCTTTGAGACTTCCTGCCCACTCAATTTGCCTAGAGTTTTGAGGCTTCCTACCCACTCAGTTTGCTTAGAGCTTTGAGGCTTCCTACCCACTCAGTTTGCCTACAGCTTTGAGGCTTCCTATCCACTCAATTTGCCTAGAGCTTTGAGGTTTCCTACCCACTCAGTTTGCCTAGAGCTTTGAGGCTTCCTGCCCACTCAGTTTGGCTAGAGCTTTGAGGCTTCCTACCCATTCAGTTTGCCTAGAGCTTTGAGGCTTCCTACCCACTCAGTTTGCGTAGAGCTTTGAGGCTTCCTGCCCACTCAGTTTGCCTGGAGCTGTGAAAACGCAACCAATCTCTTAGTTTGCGTGGAGCTTTCAGGCATTCATTCGCACCTGCTTTACGTAGAGCTTTGTCGAATTCCAACCTCTCTTTGCTTGCATGGAACACTAAAAATCATAACTCATCCCCACTCAGTGTTGCCTAGGGCTTTGTGGGAGTCCTTCCGTTAGCTGCCTGGAGGTAGGAACACCTATTTTATCCAGACTACTTAGTAAATTTGTATTTGTCTTAGGATCATACTTAATCTCTCTCCAACACTTAGGATTAAGTCTTTCGCCAACATTATTTAGTATCTATTTAGAAGAGATAGTGAAAAAGAGCTTGCGTGATGAAGATGGCATTTCGGTAGGAGGTAGAATGATTAGATGTATAAGATTTGCAGACGTTATGGCGCTTGTTGGAGAATCTAAAAAGAAAATCGATGTGATATTAGAAAATTTAAGGAAGAATTTTGAAGAATATAGGATGAAAATAAATGTTAGAAATACAAAAGTTATGGTGACTGGAACGTAGAGGTCTGCGTCAAATATAAAAGTAGGAGGGGAGAAAATAGATCAAGTGAATAGTTTTCAATATCTGGGTAGTATTCTTAGTAATGGCATGAAGTGCGAACGTGAAATAAAAGCAACGATAGGAATGGCGAAAGAAGGATAGGAGGAAGAAAAGTCTGTTTTCTGGGTCCTTGAATAGAGAGTTGAGAAAAAGACTCATAAAATGCTTCGTGTGGAGTGTTGTACTGTATGGAACGGAAACGTGGACATTACGTAAAGGTGATGAAAATCGACTGGAAGCCTTCGAAATGTGGATGTGGAGAAGAATGGAAAGAATTATTTGGGTCGAGCGGAAGACGAATGAGAGGGTGTTAGAAATGGTAAAGGGAGAAAAGAACACTTTTAGATATTATTAAGAAGAGGAAGAGAAACTGGTTGGGACATTGCCTGAGAAGAAAATGTATCATGAGGGACGTGCTAGAGGGTATGGTGGCAGGAAAGAGAGGGAGAGGGCGAGGGAGGCTACAATTAATGGATGATATAAAAACAGAAAGGTCATACGTGAAGACTAAGAGGTTAGCGGAAGATCGTGGAGCATGGAAACTTCTGAGCTGCAGCAAATGACCTTCCAATAATGACAGAATACCTATGATGATAATGATAAAGTAACTCTGTACGGTATTATATTATTTATAACATTTTTTTAAAAAAAATAGTTATGAGGAAAAAAAATGAAATCCCTTTTATAAATTGTTCTATTACCTTTCTAAGAATACTACCGTATTAAAGTAGTTTTACAATATCCTCGGAGCCATAGTATTTTACTTCAGTCTTAGCAATAATAGCCATGTGGGCTGGAGCGAATTGGAATGTATGCGAGCTCAGACTGCCTCCGATGAATTGACGCAGTTAGATGGTTGAAACTGATATATAATTTCTTCTATAGATGGCAGTATATGTCATGAACGGCTTGTTACCAGTGGTATGTTATTTTAATGTGAGACAGGAAATTTTTGGAATGTCCTCGTATATATCCGGGACATTGCTAATCTGTACTGTATTTACATAAGAAAAATCTTAATTTGTCAATTCTATTCACGTGTTGTCACATAATTTACGCAAAACAAATGCCATACAAATGTTCAATTCTGATACGATCACTAATTCATTTATTACCTTCAAATTTATCACGTGAAATAAATGCTGATTTTCCTTTTTTTTTTTTTTTTTAAAGAAAGACCTTTGTCACCTGTGATATTTTGATTGTGTTTCCAGGTTCCTGAAATGGTGCGATCCATCAGTGCTTCCAAGGTGTTGGCGCTTCGACAGCAGACACAGGTCCTGTGGGAGCGATATTTCTCCTCCATCGAGAAGATTGTCTTCACAACCTTAGAGGTGAGTTTGCTCTGCTCACGCCAAAATCCCTGTATCAAGCTGTTTTCTCGTCTTTTCTGCTCTTGTTATTTTATACATTGTTTTTTGTGTGTATGTTTATTGTTTTTTTTAAAGAGAATGAGAGAATTTGCTTCCTTATTTATTTACTGTTTCTAGTATTGTACTTTTTTCTGCGATAATACACAGAAAGAAAGGATTTAATTTGGAATTTGTAAATAGTTGCAATATTTTGCGATAAAATTACACATTTCTTAATTTTTGTTCAATATATTCAATATATCAGTTACCACTAACAAAATGGTTTGAATTTTTCTTATCATGAGTTCTGAAATTGAATCTGTAATTATTCAGTGTATTGAAATAACATTTTATCTCCTTTTTAGTACAAAAACGCGACCAATCTCGTTCAAATTTTCAACATAGATGAGATTCCGGGCCTGGGATGGCTTTTATCATTTCACTTTGACTGTGCAACTTAGGAGACGAGGAGAAGGAAAGATGTTTAAAAAATGATCGAAAATGGCCGATATTAGTGTCGAATTCTTAGTTTTCGGGGTCGCTGAGATGAACAGTGACACTTCCGATACCATTTAAATCTAAATTTAGATCCTATTAGTACTTTATGTACAAAATGAAACGCATTCTCCCCGTGCGAAGAACGGGTATTCTGCTGGTAATATATATATATATATATATATATATATATATATATATATATATATATATATATATATATTGCCCTGAGAAAAAAAATGTCCACAATATGGAGTGTCTGGCAACTGTATTGCAAGTTTTACTGTGCATATACTATATAACACATATTTTTATATAACAAACTTTCAAAAAATAACACGCACTTATTAGAGGTATTAAGATTTTGTACGGTTTCACTGTACGGTGTATCATTTAAAATTGTAAGATCTTTTCCGTGCACATACATGGGTACAAATCTTAGTCGATTCGTAGAAATTTTTCCGGGAAACTTGTTGTTTCTTAATTGTGTGTGTGCAGAATAACTACGGTACTATATATAATATACTAGTATATAAAGTGTGTGTGTGTGTGTGCGTGCCTGTTTGTGTCGTCAAAGTTAGAAAGAAAGGGAAAAATCATATGACAAATTAAATTCAAAGTTTTGCTGGAAAGTTAAGTTTTTCTAAGCGGAAGAAAAAGTGAAACTGAGGTATAGATTTCTTAGCAGATTCCCGGAATCCCTGTCTTTTCTCCTTGGTCTGTTAGTAAGTTTTTCACTAGTTGTGTCGCAAAAGAAAAAAAAAAATAATCGGAGGGGGGGGGGATGAGAGAAACTTGTGTGCAATAGAACATTAAAAGACTGGGAAAACCTACATAAACACGCACACAAATAGAAGTTTTTTTAAAGTGAAGCATAAAAGAACTACATTTTACTTTCGTATAACACAACTAAAATCTCTTAACGAGAAAAACCTCATCTTAAAGTCACTCATTCTGTGTTTAAAAAGCCAGAAAGGAAAGGAAGGACGAAAAAGGACAAGAAAAGTAAAAGAGGATTGGAAAATACAGGAAAAACTCTGCCACAAGCTTAGTTAAGTAAAAAGAAAAGAAAAAAATAAAAGAAAACGTACTTTGAAAGGAGATAGGAAGATACCATAAAGAGATTCGTTGCGACCTGACATCATCTCTTAAGAAAACTACAAAAGATAAAAGAGGGTAAGAGAAAAAAAGATCAGAAAAAATGGGAACCAACGGTGAATGCAAGTTAAAAAGAACCAAGAAGGAGGATGAATCAAGAAAGACGCAGAGAAGAGGAAGAAGATGCCAAGAGAAACCTAATTAATGATATCAGAGATAAGTCGTGATCGTATGTCTCTTGAATCCTACAATCTCTTTATTTTGACTTACTTTCCTCTCTTTTTCTTCGTATTGCTCATTAGCCCCGTGAATTTTCTTTTACCCCAACTTCCCCTATTAAGGTTCTCAAAAGTAGAAAAGGGAAGGAGTTTTTCTTCTTTTTTATTTATTTGTTTTCTTATTTATGTATAAGAAAGACGAGACATGTTCATCTGTAATTACGAGGAAAAAAGGTGAGCCTGAATGTGGAACGAAAACGGTTTTCCTTTTCGACTGTGAACCATATTTGTATTGTAAAAGGCAAAAGAATGGACTTAAATAAAGAAGTATTTATTAACATATAACAGTACACTTCAATATCAATTTCATCTTGACCTGTGAATTGTCTGACAACAGTTACATCAGTAGCAGTTCTGCCATCTTCTGTTCTTACATGCTAAGACATAAGGATGACAGATAAGATGTAACTGTTATCAGACAATCCACAGGTTTACGAAACTATTATTGTGACCGATTACAGAAAAAAACATACAACGCTATTTGTTACTTGGTATGAATGCCAGATATACTGCGTAAAGCTTTGTTCGTACCGAACAATAAACACAAATGCAGATGCTCACAGCCAGTAACTAGTTATTTGTGATATGCACGGAAGGGGATATCCTTGCTGTTGAATTAACACACAAGTAACACGCTAAAGTAGTAGACATATTGCGTTCTTTCAAGACCTCACTTTTTGTTGTGTAGTTATATTGTAGAGTCAGCGTCAAACGTTCTTTGTTTAATAAAATTTATTTTGCGAATAACAATGATATGGTTGTAACGTACAGAAGATTACACTTTTTCTAATGTACTGAAAACTGAACTCAAATTGTCCTTCTGGGGGGCGCGGTGGCTCAGTGGTAGAGCGTTCACCTCCGGTGCTTGAGGTCTCTGGTTCGATACTAGCTCGCACCGTGTGGACTTTATGGTGGACAAACACCGTGCTCGTGGGTTTTCGCGAAGTTCTCCCGTTTCCTCCCACTTTCTTCATTCCACCATTCCATTGATTCCTCATCATCACAGTCTCCTTTAGCCTAACCGGCATAACCGTGAGACGTAAAACTCAAAAGATTTCAAATTGTCCTTCTATTCTGAAATTATTTACGAAAATAATTTCGTCAAACGGAAAAAAATAACTTTTGTCGCACACTGTACAATATCAATTTTTGTGCTCTCCCGGCTGGTTAGCGCGTATGCTTTTAGGGCATGTGGTCCCGGGTTCGATTCCAGGTGAGAGCACACAATTTTTTAAACTTCATAATCAATCACGTTTGCCCGTCTCTTTTAGCTTAAAGAGTGTAACCGTGGGGATGTTAAACTAAAAACAAAAATGTTTACAATGTATTTTTTATCGATTTTCTCGAAAACTACGCATGAGAATTTCCATTTACCCATATCAAGTTGTTCAACTTAATGAGATATATCAGATTCTATGTGTCTTGTCTTTGAATTTTTGTTTGTTTGTTTCTGTTAAACGCTAATATGGTAGAATTAGTGTTTCTCATCTTGATTTGGTTTTACAATATACTTCTTAATATAATATAATATCCTACAAGTGGTCTATATTTGTGAACGAAACCACATCCTCCCTTACTAAATTTACTACAAGAAAGAAAACGACAGGCATCCTCGTCATCAGCAGGCAGGGGCGGATCCAGGGGGGCGATCGTCCCCCCCCCCCCAGAAGAGGAAACTTTTTTATTTTATATATAAATAAAATATATCGTTTATTTTTTGACGCTCTTAAAAGTAGCTCTAAGTAGCAATATTACAACCCATCGCCCCCTCCAGAAGTCCGTCCTAGATCCGCCCCTGTCAGCAGGTCATGTGACAGAAGAACAACACTAGCACCACCGCTGTCCAGAAGAGGGCATAAAACACCATGTAAGATTGTCATCGACATTAGTTTCGGCTGGTGGCTCAGTAGTAGAGCGTTCACCTTTAGTGCATGGGGTCCCGAGGTTCAAACCCTGCTCCTGCCAAGTGAACTTTATGGTGGACAAACACCATGTGTATGGGTTTTCTCGGGGTTCTCCTGTTTCCTCCACTTTCTTCATTCCATCATTTCATTCATTTCTCATCATCACCGTCTCCTTTTATCCTAGCCGGCATAAGCATGAGACGTAAAACTCAAAAAAATTCATATAATTTATAACTAGTTTCGGCTGATTATTTCTGCTATCTTAGCTTTTCTGGAGCTCTGAGAGTTGTAAACTAACTGAAGCCTCTGAGCTTGTTTGGAACTCTGTGGGAATTCAACCACTCTTAGCTTGCCTGGAGTTCTGAGAGATTGTAACCGCAACCACATAGCTTGTCTGCAACTCTGTGGTGTCCCTGCCGGCTTAGCTTGCCTGGAGCTCCGCGGAACATCAGTCTGTCTTTGTTTGCCTGGAGCACTGAGAATTCCTAAATCGATTCCTGTTTGTTAAAATGCTATACCTACTACATTATCAAAGTAATTTTACAATATTTTGTTCGTTTGTTTAGTGAAGTTTAGTGTCCATCTTCAGAACCGATGTTATATGAGACATGAATCTACAATTTAAGTGGAATCCAAACAATAGTAATGCATTGAAATTTTCTAATTCTCTCCCATCAGTAGTCGAATCCGTGACCACGTGCTCATAGCTACCAGACCAGGGAGGAGGGCTGCCTCTTAATATGGAACGACTTTTTTTTAAAAAAAAAAATCATTGGGTGTTTATGAAGAAATCTATAAAACGTTATTTTTTTAAAATATAAGTACGAGTACAATTGCATTTCTTCAAGAAACCACTCTTCCAAACCAGGCCCGCAACCAGACATTGAAGTTTGGGGGAGGGACATGTATAAGATAGAGGGAGCCAAGTCATTAAAAATTCTCTTACAAATGTCTAAATTGAAATTTTTGTATTAATAATAGCATTTTGTATTGAGGTCTGGAGGGGCCATGAAAAGTTTAGGCGGTCCTGGCCCTCCTCTAGTTGCGGGCCTGTTCCGGACATCGTTTCTAAAATTGACATACTGTAAACAAGACCTCTACAAATTTGTCTACTTTTTTTCGGCTACAAAAGATATCTTTGAAAAGAAAAACTCAGATACAATTATTATTTTTTTAAAAAAATATACCTTTGTCTAGCATCTGAGACATAGGAATTCAAAACATGTTAAAGACATAACTTATGAAATGAAGATCCTTTCCTTTCATAACAATTGTTAAAACCAAGTATGTGTCTGAAAAATGTAGTATTTGTCAGTTACAATTAGGAAGTTCCGATTTTCTATGACATAAGCCGTGGATGACAACAGCATTTGGCCTGAAATATCTGCTGTTCTAAAAATGGCGCCCGCGGACCACAGAATAAACCGAAAAAAGTATATACATCACGTCAAAATAAGACGGAAAAAATATGTACGTTCGTATATTTGTATACCTTTCAGGTCTTTGTCTGGAGACACGAATTGCACTATGTGGCAACGTCGTAAATAAAGAACCTTAGAGCAGATCTACCAATCTATCAAATAGTTATCTCAATTCATTGCAGAAGACAACTATAGATTGACACAAGCATCACTGATTAGTGTAGTAATGAATTTAGCTACTTGAGTATTCATAGAGTAACGTTTATTGTTCCAAATTAATCTGCGACGATGCCACATTGTAAAATTTTGATTTCCATAGCGGCTAAAAGAAGAATCGGAGGGCATACCATCATATAACATTTTCGATTTGTTTTGGTCTGTAGAATAGTGCTCTGTGGTCCGCGCGCGCCATTTTTAGAACACCCAATATAAACCTTGAATAAGGAGGTTATGAGATCAGACTTCAGTGGACACCAGCAAGTACAGAAAAACGATTCGATGAATTTCTTGCCAATAAAGAGAAGTACACCGGGCCAGTAGGAATCTACGAGCTAGCAAGGGTTTCCATAGAGGCCAGAGTGATCACCTCCTTACTTTTGTAAACCAGCCAAGACAAATAAAGACCGAAAATAGCTTAAATACGTCATCAGAATGAACAGCGTAATGCAGGTATCGGATTCTCCATGTTTTTCCTTCCACCTTATAACGTCCTCGTTTTTACCTCAGTTCTGTAATTATTCAAACTCTTTTCCTTATCATTAAATTCTTTTAGCAAGATTAGCGTTCCTAGTAATTAGAAATAGGGGTACCCACAGGAGGTTGTAGGGGGCAGGTTGCACCAATGAGATTTTTTGAGGAAGGGAAGGCACGTCATTTTTCATTGAAAATAGCACAATTACACTTTAGTTATATCACAGTGATTGCGTTAAAGAACTCTGAATTAAATTTAAAAAGTTAGCCCACAACGCAAAGTATTTTCGTTTTTCGCAACCCTCTCGGGTCTCCTCTGCTAGGTTTTAAGGGGAGAGAAAATGGAGGGATAAAGATAAACTTTGGGGGCACCCGAGCACTTGGAGTAATGGGCACTGCTGCCTGGAAACTATATAAGACTCGCGTGTTACACTAAAAGTATGTAACTACATTTTGAAGTATAAATTGTTAACACGCTGTTTGACGCAAAGCGACAAAGTTTTCGTAGATTTAACCGGAAAATATCCTACTGTAAACTGTATATTTACGTAACTATATGAACCCCCATCGGTACATATTTTCACTTCCTTTATCACTGAGCACTTTTGGAAATGATATCAACGCAGTGTCATCAATAAATTTCTTTTATAATCAATAATTATCAAGGCACAGTTGGGAGAAGATAGTAGTTTTCATACCTAGTTTTTGTTATATATGGATATGAATAATAATATATTGATGTATGTGAGTAGAGCGTGGGTAGTACAATTCCATTTCTTTCCTTTTTTAAATACGTGTTTCTTTTGTGTCCTTTGAGTTAGGATATAATTTACGATCATCACCACTGAGGATTCGCCACCAATTCATGGGTTTTAGTTATTACGCATCGCATTATTCTTCATATTGTTCTCAAAAACAAACCAAAATCGAATTCATCATTTTTGCCTTTGTCTTCCCGGATCTTTCAGTCTTTTGTTTAGTTAAATTGTGGTTAAATGAAAGAATTATCTTTTTTTATGAAATTGTATTGTTTTATATTGATAATGTTAAGTATCACTCCTCTGATGAACGAGTGTATTTGTTAAGCATTACCTGTCTGATAAATGAATGGATTTTTCTTTTTCTGGAGTTGCTGCTGTTGTGTTCACGAAATATGAAGTAGGGGAGCAGTAGTTGGGAGGGTTAGCTGTGGGTGATTTTCTGCTCTATCTGTCAGGGTTGCCCAACCAGAGGAGCAGTAGATGTCAATTATTTACCATTATCATCATAGGAATTATTCTGCCTTTATTGGAAGGTCACGTGCTGCAACTGAGAAGCTTGCATTCTTCACAGTCTTCCGCTAACCTCTTCGTCTTCACGTACTATTTCTCTGTTTTGATATCGTCCATTAATTGTAATCTCCTTCACCCCCTTCCCGTTTTTTGTGCCACCATACCCTCTTAAACCTCCCATCCAGTTTCTCTTCCTCTTCTTAATAATACCTAAAATTCTTTTTTTTTTTTCTCCTCTAAAATTTCTAACACCCTCTCATTCGTTTTCCGCTCAACCCAACTAATTCTGTCCATTCTTCTCGACACGTACATTTCGAAACGTTTTTTATCATTTTTGAGTGATGGTCTATGTTTTCGACCCATACAGCACAATACTCCACACGAAAGACTTTATTAGTCTTTTTCTCAACTCTTTGTTCAAGGTCCCACAAAGTAGTATTCTTCCTGCTAAAGGATTATTTCGCGATTCCTATCCTTGCTTTTATTTCACATTCACACTTCATATCATCACTAATAATGTTTCACAGATATCAAAAACAACTCACCTGTTCTACTTTCCCCCTCCTACTTCTATATTTGACGCCGATCCCCAGTCTCAGACTGAGGGGTATAGGGTCCCGATAGGAGTGTCACTTGGAACCCATCTTCCCTTCCCATATAACATGTAGAAGCCTCACAAAGTATACTAAGTTTCGTCTTATTTCTTTTCTTCTTCTGCTCATTGTAATGACTATTTCCAATGGGGTTTCATAAAATGCTAACTAGAGCATTACCAATATAATTTGAAATTAGAGTTAATATTCACAAAAAGATGAAATGGTTGCTTCACGAATATTGTTTCGTTGGACACACAAAAGCCTTCAATTATATGTTGAAACATTTTAAGATTTTATCTTTTGTTTCCTAATGTATGTGTGTATCAAATTTTATTTATAGTCTATATGTCTTTAGGAAACCAAAAGCTGATATGAACACCCAGGTATATGGTTTATTATAAGTATTTAAGTATATAAGAAATATTACTGAATCATATTATGGCACTGCTGGGAGACTCAAAGTTAAAGGAAACACAAGAAGCTAACCACTCACTATGTTAAAAGCGTCAACAACCTCTCCAGTTCTACGGAAGATTCACAGAGCTTTTCTAACACCTTTTCAACACTGAGGTCCCTCGTGGCTAAGCGGTTAACGTACGCGCCTTTGGTGTGTGAGACTCGGGTTCGATTCCCGGTGGGAGCTCATGTGGTTAATCAGTAGGTCCCATGTCATATAGCCTCACTACTGAAAGGAACATTAAACTCAAAATCAACTCAACTCAACCTTCTCAACGTTGATAATACTAGAGACATCATATTCCATGCTGATTAATATAAAGTTTCCAATATGTCCTGAGACAGGAGAAAGCGCAATTTTGTTTTAATTAATTTCAGTTTTCAGAATACTCGTTTGCAGCATATATGGGTATATGGTAATGTTATGGTATATTTATAGGCGACATAGAGTGCATTTAATGAGCTCTTCTGTTGTATAAGGTCAAAATGAATATCTGCTACACAGGACAAGCATGTGCCACTAACTCTTACAAGTTTTTACACTTTCTTATCCTCCTTTTCCTTCGGATCATTGAAATCGCCTTCGATGCATTCCTGTTTGGTAGTTTCTCCAATTTTTTTGAAGGTTACGACACAAACAGATAAAACTTCGTACATGTTTGTGAATTTTACAAGTTCTTTCGATAGTTGAGCCTTATCGAGGTTTAACTTTGTTGCAGTTGCTGCAAATGCATTCTCTGTAAGCCGTTTTTTATTTTATTTCGTTGAAACATTTAGGATCTAGCAACCGCAAATCTTTAAATAATTGACAAGAAGGTTCAAACCTTTATTGCACACTATTTACTGCTACATTCAAAATCTCATAATAATGTTCCACTTTAAAGAGGTCTGATGGGTTCAAGTCTTTGCCTCTCTCATCAGCCATTCTTTTCTTCTTCGATAGCCGACGAATAGAAAAATCTTCAATCTCAATGTCAATATAATATTCCCTTAATTGCAGATTCGTTGCTTTGCAAAAGTCTTTTGCTTTGTCATATACTTTTGCAAATTCCTTAACCTAGTGTTGAAGTTCACGTAATTTTGCTACTAAATTCCAAGCAGGGGTGTATTTCAGAGCTTGTGACTGTAAATATTTTGAGACTGGAGTTGTTAACTCGAATAGGTCATCATACACAGCACACATAACAATGGTTTGGGATTCATACCATTTATGCAACATAATGGTCTGGACTTGAAACTTCGTTTTTGCATCGAACTGTCTGCTGGTTGTAACGTCGTTTAGGAACAATAGAAAAGTCAGAAATCGGTTGCTTTGGAAGACTATTGCATCTTGGTCTTTCCCTTGATGAATGTGGGTATCAATGATCGCATTTAAAGCTCTGTGTTTACTCAACCAACGAGTAGCTCCAATTTTTTGAAGCCTTCAAAGCTTGTCATTTCCAGTATAATTCTGTACTCATTCCAGTGTAATTTCCAGTCATTTCCAGTATTATTCCATCCACACATCCATGTGCTAAATGTAATTCAGACAGCAACACTGCGCTTGTCTGAGTGATACCAAATATATTCACTGCTGCTTCATCTTGCTCTGTGGAATCTACCATTACCAAATTAAGGACATGAGCCATACAATGTGTGCACCGATTTTCAGGATTATCCTGTTTCAAATAACTCTGCACGCCTTCGTAGCAACCTTTTATATTCCACGCCCCATGAACAATCCACCACGTTTGCCATAGGTACACCATGCTTATTGAGCATGTCTTTCACCAGTTGATATATACCCAATCCGGTCGTATCATGAGCCAAAACAAAACTCTGAAGACGTTCAAGCGCTTTTCTATTGATTAAGTAGCGAACAACCACTCTAAGCCAGTGGTTCTCAAACTTTCCGATAACACGGACTTCCTATTCATTCGGAAAGTAATCTGCGGACCCCCTTGCAATGCTATATGAAATTTCATGTGGTATTAAAAAATATACTAATTAGAATTACGACTGACAAGAAAAAATCAAGAAAAATTATGCAATACGTAATTTATTCTAAAGATACATTATTATTTCCTAGTGAACAAAATTTCAGTTGTAAATAGAGTAACTTTCAAAACTGAAAATCATTTTTTTAAAAAGTAAATCCACTTGATATTCTTAAATGTGGGATCACTAATGTGAGGAATGAAATTCTTTGTGTTTTTCAATAATTGCATTAAAATCTGGAATAAGTTTTGTGACCATCAATCTTAGGTCCGATTCCACCACGTTAAGGCAATTTCGCTTTAAGGTTTTAGTACTGCAAAGAGCTGAAAAGGTCTGCTCACATAAGTAAGTGTTAGGGAAAGACATCAAATGTTGCAGTGCCTTTTTCGACAACTCTTCATACTTACAGCGCACACGCAACCAAAAGCTACAAAGTTCATTTTCTTTGAAAACGTTTTTCCATAAAGTATCGCAGTATAGTTCCAATAGCTTTTTTTGTTCTGTGTTAGAGAAATTCATAGCTTTTATGTCATGGATTTCTACATTAGTGAAAGGATTTTCAATCCAACCATTACCAGGCTGTTGGACAGGGAGATATTCTCGAAAATTTGCAGCTAATGCTTTCAAGTGTTCTGTGCATTTCAGCAGAGAATTTTTCACCTGAAAGATTAGCCAAATCCTTGAGCACTGGAAATGCTGAATAGTTATTATTTTGTACTCGTACTGCCCACAGCTGTAGTTTCTTAATCTTAAAAATACTTTTTTTTTTTTTTTGCATAACAGCTGTCAGTTCCATTTTGTTACAACAGAATTAAATTTTTTAGGCCTCGAAGACCCCACTTTGAGAATCACTGCTCTAAGCTGTTCCAGTGACGAAACATCTTGAGTCGAGTGAATCAGTACACTAAATGTTTGAGCTTTTTTTTTTTTTTTTTTTTTAAATGTCAGATAGAATGTACTGCTGAATGGTGTGTTCTATAATGAGTATGAGTTTGTTTATGAATGTCTTCGACAAAAAGATGACTAACGAACCGGGTCATTTTCCCTTTGCCCTCCCCTTTCTTTCTTCTAATTCGTTCCTACGCTTGCTCAGTTTTATGGACTCGTGCACATGTTCGTTCAGAACATTATCTTATTTGCTGACGAGTAGAATGAGCTCAAAGAAGCCTCCATGATTAGTCCCTCTCTTTCGAAGCATCCATGGCGTTTTCCATAAAGCTTTCAGATTTGTTTACGCGTGATGGGCACCTGCTCTGTTTTTTTATGGTGTTGCAATAACTTGTCAAACGAGAAACAGAGGGCCCCAACAGCACTTTATAAAAGTCAGTCTCATTTCGACATACATGGGGCACCAATACACATTTAGACAATATGATGCTGTGGCTCCATTCTACATATTGTTGAAATAAATCCTTACTATGCCACAAAAGGCCCCAAACATGACTTTATAATACTACTGTTAGTTTCATTCCAATAATGGAACTCCAAGACCACATTTCAATGCCGAACTCTGGGAACGGAATAAACTATAGCGAGTAACTATGCTCCAACACAGCAAACATGTTTTATCTTACTTGACAAGTTATTCAATATTCATTTATATATGTATATATAATATAATATAATATTTAGAGAGGGCCCCAACAGGAAAACCTGCCATCCTGCCCTGGCCAGTCCGATCCTGCCGATCCCTTCGTTCCAGTTACCATGGCTTTTGTATTTCTAACAATAATTTTTCATCCCATATTCTTCACAGCCTTTCCGCAAGTTTTCTAACATCTTATTGATTTTCTCTTCAGATTCTCAACAAGCGCCATGCCATCTTCATTACGTAGGCTCTTCTTCACCATCTCTTCTAGATAGTTTTTAAATAATGTTGGCGGGAAACAGCATTCCTATCGAACTCTCCATTCAATTGTACTCCCTTCTGTCATTTCCTCCCACCAACGCGTACTGTTTGGTTCATGTATAAGTTTCTTATGAGTCTTTGATCTTTCCATTCGTACTCAACCTTCTTCAGAGCTTCCAACAACAGTTTCCAATTCATGCGTCAAAAGCCTTTCCAAGATCAATAAACACCACATATCTCTCTTTCCCTTTTTCTATAAACCTTTCACTGATCAATTTTAATAATCCAATTGCATTTCTTGTGCCCTTACCTCTCCTGAAGCCGAATTCTTCCTCTTCAACTTCTTAGGCTGTGTTTAAATTTGTAATGCTTCACACTGATGTGATGCATTAACAGAAACATTTTTATACAGTTTGAGTTATATGCTTTTTTATATTTAATGATTCCATATATATATATATATATATATATATATATATATATATATATATATATATATATATATATATATATATATATATATAATATTTTCAAGAGTGAATACAATCACACCCATATTCTGAATCTAGCAAAAAGTCTTCATATATTTATATGGCTCGTAAATTTAAAGGTGGGAAAAAATGTTTGATATTTGTCCCCTTTTGAAGGAAATAACAAAGTGAAGTAACATTAAATATATATATATATATATATATATATATATATATATATATATATATATATATATATATATATATATATATATATATATATATATATATATATATATATTACAGGTTTTCAGATATAAAAATATGTATTTTTAATCGTCGTTAAAAATCCTATAAAATTGTGAAAATTCAGTAGAATTGAAGAGAAAATTTACAACTTGACAAACTTCGAGATTTGAAGGAGGTAAGGTATTGCATGAATCTAGTAAACATAAATAGCTGCTAAAAAGTTAATCCTTTGAGGATTTCTAATGTCGATTTTGTAGTCAGGTCATTTCGGAGAGTAATGCTGTAAACCCTATAGTCGGGTCATTTCGGTGAGTAATGTTGTAAGCCATGTAGTCGGGTCATTTCTCTAACGCTGAAATCCTGTAGTCAGGCCATTTCCGAGAGTAACGCTGTAAACCCTATTTTCGGGTTATTCGGTAACGCTGCAAGCCCTCTAGTCGGGCTATTCAGTAACGCTGCAAACCCTGTAATCGGGTTTTTCGGTGAATTATGGTGTAAAACCTGTAGTCGGGTCATTTCGGTGAGTAACGATGTAACCCTGTAGTCGGGTCATTTCGGTGAGTACTGCTGTAAACCCTGTAGTCGGGTCATTTCGGTGAGTAATGCTGTAAACCCTGTAGTCTGGTCATTTCGGTGAGAAACGGTGTAACCCTGTAGTCGGGACATTTCCATGAGTAACGCAGTAAACTCTGCAGTCAAGCCGTTTTACAGAGTAACGCTGTAAACCATATAGTCGGGTCATTGCGGTGAATAACGTTGTAACCTCTGTAATCAGGTCATTTCGGTGAGTAACGCTGCCTTTGGCGTGGGAGATCCGGGTTCGATTTCCGGCGGGAGCTCATGTGGTTCGGATTCCACGTTAATCAGTAGGTTCACGTCTCATATAGACTCGCTGCTGAAAAAGACGCTAAACTAAAATCAACTCAACTCTTTAGTCGGGTCATTTCGGTGAGTAATGCTGTAAACGCTGTAGTCGCGTCATTTCGATGAGTAACGCTGTAAATCCTTCTAGCTTTCAGGACAAGATTCCAAAAATGCATTGATGTGAGTTTTGCCCAGAAAGTGTGCCCAATTGTGCCCAATAGGCTAAAGGAGATGCGTGATTAATGAAAGTGCCTACTTATAAAACACATAATGGATTGAGATTGTCAGGGAGAACTGGAGAACCCATGGACACGATGTTGTCCATTACAACCTCATTTATCCTGGAATCCAGTCAGGGACTCCTAGCACTGGAGTGATGAATTTTGTCCAGTTGGATGTGTACCGATGACGATGACAGACATGCAGTATTGCCAGATAAAATTCTATAAGGACTTCTATTATTGTTATTATTACAATGGGTTCTGGTACTAATAAGGTTTTCAGTCTTTTTTTTTTTTTTTTTTTTTACGTTTGGGCTTCGAAATGTTTCTTCCACGTTTTTTCTCGGTCTTCAGTTTCCTCTTTTAACTCCCGATATTTTCTTCTATGTTTCAAATCGTCGATCAGTTGGTGTTCTTCTTCTTCCTATTCCTTGCTTTCCTTCCATCTTTCCTTCTATGGCGTTATGAAAGGGACAATTTCTTCGCAAGATGTGTTCAATTCAATTGGCCTTCCTACCGAAGGATGCTGGTCAAAAGCGCCCTCTTCTCTCCTATCCGGTCGTTAAAACATGGTCGTTTGTTACTCTCTCTGTCTGTTTTATGTTCTCTATCTTCTTCCAATACCACGTTTCAAAGCTCTCTAAATATTTCTTCTCTAACTTCCGTAATGTTCAAGTCTCAGATACTATACAATCATACAGTCTAAGGCCATATATAGCATTTGACCAACTTCTTACTTACTCCAATATTAAACCTAGTAGTTAAGAGTAATCTTTTCTTGTTGAATGCTTCTTTGGCATGGTAAGGACTTCTGTGTAGGACAAATTTTATTTTAGTATCTATGTTCATTATAAAGTTTTAGCGACTTGAAATGTCGTAAGTATTTTAAGAAAATTCTATTCATGCTACATTTGTATAGTACTTTTTTGTAAGTCTTTCGATGTGCATTTATCAAAATTTACCTCTTTTCCTACTTAAATCATTCCCATTTAAATTTCCTTTTATATTTTTCATATGTAGCCTGTAATGAACTTGTTATACTTTATTATTTCTTTTATGTAAGGAAAGAAATATCTTTTTATTCCATGTTCCAAAGAGGATGATGGTTGTGTTTTATTGCTTGTTCCATCTTCCTTTTTTTTACTGATGAAAAGAAAATACATTTGGAAGTAAAATAACAAATGGCACTGCATATATCAACTGAAAAGACTCCTTGTGATGAATAACAAAATTGAGAAATCTTCCTCTCTCTTCACTTTTCATTTTTTGTTAAGAAAATAAAACCTTTTTTCTTTAATGGACGATTTATTGTCATTCAACATTCTTAAGAGTCTTCATCCCGGCGAAATTAAAATACCGCTAATTTTACAGTAATTATGTGATATCTTCAAATAGATAAAAGATAATTGAAATATGGAACAAGAGCACCCTAGACAATATTATTTTGCGTGAGGTACCGTTATCACAAGTCACCTAGTGGCTTTTATGTTTTCAGCTGTTTAGAAACGCGAAAATAAATGCCGATTTTCAAAATGGCTCGAAATCGAAAGCAGATAAGTGAGTCGTGATAACGGTTTCTCATGTAAAATAATGTCTTGGGCGCTCTTGTTCCACATTTCGATTTATCTTTTATCTATTTGAAGATATCACATAATTGCTGTAAAATTAGCGGTATTTTAATTTGGCCGGGATGAAGACTCTTAAGTCTTAGTTATGTGTTGGTTTTCTTTTTTTTCGCTCCCATTTATACTTTAGAGCGATGATAGGAGCAGTGGCGGATGTAGCGTGGGGCTGGGGGACACCTAGCCTCCAAAGTTTTTTGAGTGACGGAAACAATTGAGCTATATTTATATAGAAAGTGTATAGTAAACACATGATATGCCCAGCATAGTCTGGGTACTGGCTATCCCCTTCAGTTTTCATCTTCTAGATCCGCTACTGGATAGGAGAGAAGAAAGTATGGTGATCGTGAAAAAACAAATCGAATTCGAAATTTCAACAGATTTACACGTTTCATGGCTCGTACGTATTGGAAAACGGATTTCTCGATGTCTGTCCATCCGTTCATTCCGATCTCTATTCTCTTGCCTAGAGCTCATACCGTCTAACGGTATGAAATTCTCCTCCTCGGTGAATTTCATACCATTGAACGGTATGAGCTCTAGGCGAGTGAATTTTGTTCTTACATTCCAAGAAGAGTAGCTTATTGAAGGATGAAAACAAAAAAATAAATAAATAAAATAAAATAAAATAAATAAAAGTGATTTTCTCGGAAATGGCTACAACAATTTGCCTATAGATTGTGCCTATATACTTGCCTATAGATTCTGCCTTTACCTATACAATTGAAAATAGATTCTGCCTATACAATTGCTTATAGATTTTGTATTTGCCTATACAATTGCTTATAGATTCTGCTTATATGTTCTATCTATACATGTGCCTATACATTCTTGCGTAACACTTGGAAATCACTCAGACTTACTAACGTGGGTGAAGCTCGTGCTCGCTCAATCTCTCGCTTAATAAGGGCTGAGCTCACTGTCCTTGATGGGTTCCCCAAACAAACAAAATGAAGAAATTCATCCAATACCCGATCTTCTGATCTGGAATTCCATAACATTGGAGGGTTGAGCAAATCGTCTATGAGCAATACATTGATCTTCATTGTAGAGAAATGTGGTACAATGACAGACATAGGAGCTGAGGCGAAGAATAACCTACTGTTCAAGTAGGGCCTAATCCCGTCTCCCTACTGAACATCTAACACGTACCATTGTCTCCAGTGGTGTACGTGGTATCTCAGCGAAGTATGTTAAACGTAACTAAGGTAGGCAGGCTTGGTGTTCCAGGAGTATCCCAGATAGCGGTGTACTCTACTGGATGTGATCGTATCGTGAAGTTCTGTATCTAGCTTTGCCTTCGGTCAAGAGAATGTGTACCTTCTCTTAACGTCCGGCACTGATACTGGAGATCCCGGTAGACTCCCACTTGGTAGGGGAGTTTCCTTCACCATTAAAGGTAACTGCGACCTTCAGTTCGGTCCTTCGTGCAATGGGCGTATTCCATACCATATTTGTGATAAAGGTTTAAACCGACCGCCCTAGGCAGGAGAACTGCAACTGAAGATGAGTAGGGTGTTCACTGGGGGTCAGTTCTACCAGTGATAGGCTATTTGTGATAAAGATTTAAATTGACCGTCCTATATGGGAGAACTGCAATTGAAGGCGAGTAGGGTGCTCACTGCGGGCCGATCCAAACCAATGATAGGCTATTTGTGATAGAGATTTAAACTGACCGCTCTAGGCGGGAGCAACTGAAAGTGAGTAGGGTGCTCACTGGGAGTTGGTTCAACCGGTGATATTCTATTTGTGGTAAAGGTTTCAACTGACTGCCCTAAGCGGGAAAACTGCAACTGAAGGTGAGTAGGGTGCTCACTGGGAGTCGGTTCAACCAACGATAGGCTAGGAGAAGGATTATTGGGTTCTTTGCGTGCATATTCTGATTTATCTTCCCTTAATGTCCAGTATTCGAGTTTCAATAATGAAGAAATTTGAGATGTACCAGTAATAATGGTGTATTATCATGAATGGTAAATCTTTGAGTTTAACATCCCACATTTGTGCCCTTTAGGCTAAGGAATACGAATGATCAAGGTCATTGAATGATTATGGAAGAATTGTTGGCATGATGATGTGGGAGGAAACGGAAGCACCTTGAGAAAACCCACGTTATCATGTATGGTTGTGGTGTCGTATGCAATATGCTACTTCGTAGAAAGGCCTGTGTTCTGTATCCGGTGAGGGACAATAAGGCGATCATCACTCCGCGTATGTACAGGTGTCCTCAATGGTGTTTTCTCACTCCCTCGGACGCAGAGTGTCTGTCGCTATCCATTTAGTACAGCTTACAGTCTCACAGGCTCGCGAGTTGGGGCATTTTGCTGTAGAATGTTTTATACTGGCTTCAACTAAACGAATAAAACAGCTTGAATTTGTGCAAAAGAGTTGAATCCAGATAAGAATTTTAATTCTATTAATAATAAAAATCCCCAAAATACAGTTCCGTGTTTTTACAACGTGAAATATGAAAGAATACGGAACACATTAGAACACATTGAAAAAACCGTCGATATCCTGTTATATTTCTCTCATTTTCTGCCATTGAGCTCGTATACAAAGTACATGCAATACCATTTTTCCGTTTTCGAATGATCGGTTTGAATATAATAACATATATATCGATCCATCTACGTTAAGCTCTCTCCATTTACCTATTCAATTCTTAGAATATATATACTTTTTCTTTTGAAAAATAAAAGAAAAATATGATTTCTAAAAAAAAAAAAAAAAAAAAATCAAGGCGAGGAAACGATAACGTAATGAAGGGTATATTATACATGACGCTGGTGTTGACAGATTCAATTTGTTCATACATCATTCTATTTTCAACAACCACTTGCCGATAGAAAAGCAGAAATTCAAATAGGAATAATCGTCTTATATATATATATATATATATATATATATATATATATATATATATATATATATATATATATATATATATATATATATATATATATATATAAATATGAGTGTGTGTCAAGAGAAAAATGACAAGCTCTCAGAACAGGATATTTCGTTTTTGATGAAATGTTCGTTAAAATTTTAGTTTGAATACGATAGCAGCCCTATAAGTTTCCCGATCTAGATTTTTTTTTAATAGTATCACAGCATCCGTGAATTCCATATTTTTCAATATTTCTTTATTGCAACTTTTTTATCGGTGCATTTCATTTTATTTTATTTATTTTTTTATTTTTTATTTATTTTTTTTTGTATCTCTGTATATACTGTATGAAGGTATGACAATTGATGTCTCGGAATCCACATACAAAAACCATATGTTGAAAATTTAATCCTAAAATGCGACACACCAGAAAATAGTGAGAAAATGAAAAAGCGTCAAAATTTATTTTTAAAAAAATGCTGGAAAAATGAAATCGTTAGGTTTTACGTGCCACAGTTATGTAGGGTATGGTAGGCTAAAAGAGGCGGTGATTATGAGAAATGAAGAAAATGGGAGGAAACGGGAGAACCCCGATAAAACTCTCACACACGGTGTTTGTGCACCACAAAGTACACTTGGCGAGAGCTGGGATCGAACCAAGGACCCCATGCACCAGAGGTGAATGCTCTATCACTGAGCCACTGCGGCCCCCTTAAAAATGCTGTTATAAAATGCATTAAAATGACATTTTTTGAGTAGGGATAAAATGGAAAACTAAGACTAAAACCAGCAGGTGCTCTTTCTAAGTTTGAGGATTAAGAAATGTCACTTAAACATTTAATCATGCCCAATGCTTTAGTCCCATTTCTTCGTTTTATATATATATAGCCTTTTGGTAGAGTCAATAATAGTCCAGGATTAACCCTTCACCAATTTTGTTATAAAAATAATTAGTTATAGAATAAATTAGTTTTTTTCGTAATATACAAAATCAGTGTTTGTCCTAAGCATACGTCGGTCGGTCGGAGGGGGGCGCGGTGGCTCAGTGGTACAGCGTTCATCTCCGGTGCTTGGGGTCTCTGGTTCAACCCCAGCTCGGGCCGTGTGGACTTAGTGGTGGACAAACACCGTGCTCGTGGGTTTTCTCGGGGTTCTCACGTTTCCTCCCACTTTCTTCATTCCACCATTTCATTCATTTCTCATCATCACCGTCTCCTTTATCCTAACCGGCATAACCGTGGGACGTAAAACTCAAAAGATTTCATTTCATTTCATTTTGTCGGTCGGTCGGAGTTCTGTTGAGTATCAATAATAATCAGTCAGTGAGTAATAATGACGAGTGTGCAATATTAACTATGGAGCTTCAAATATATACGAGGATCATCCAGAAATTAAAGACCTTGAAACAAATTGAAATAAAAACTTTGTTGTTAAAACGGGCACCGTAACTGCTATTAAAAAATGGGTCAACAGTATTCGTTGAGCAATATCAGGATCGGCCGCAAACTATTAAAGTACTGACAAGGGAAGGCCCCACAGGTTGTCGCTCAAATCTGGTTGCCACATAGCACACGTGATAGAGTAATAGAGTACCACTACACTTCAGTGTTATGTTTAGTGATAATAGTACATTTTAAATCTGTACACATTTGTATATGGTGCTATTTCAAACAAAATACTTTTATGATGAGTTGGCAACACTGCTTCATCTATGACAACTTTTTGTGGTTTTCGATACGGCATTTTGTTCTCATTATACAGTGCACCTTTTGTTTTGATTGCTTTAACGGTTATGAAGATATTTACTTTAAACGTACATAATTCCATGATATAATTTTTTGGATATTCAAATTTTGAAGCTCCGTAGCTCCTATCCTTCTGGTCAATAGCACCTTAAATTTTGCTAATTTTCATTTCTCAGTATACTTTATCAGATGTGCTATGTGGCAATCAAATTCTAGGGACAACTTGTGGGACCTTCCCTTGTGAGAGATGCTGCCATATACGTATACAATGAATTAAATACAATTTTTCTATAACTAATCATTGCTTTCAATGTTAGCAAAAAACGTGTAGGAAGCCTGTGCCTTCAAGCTAAGATAAAGCAAAGCATTTTCATTATTTACCGTAACTTAGTGTTTCTATGTATCTCTTTGCCATAATCCACTGTGAAGCAACTTTTTTGAGCGATATATATATATATATATATATATATATATATATATATATATATATATATATATATGGCCGGATTTAGGGGGTGCACCGGAGCACGTGGACCCCCCTCCGTTCTGAATATACACAGTCTAAAGTGAGAAACTGGCAGTGGAAATAGCAATACTTTCCTAAAATTTCATGTCATGTTTCCGTTTCGGGCTTATAAGAAAGCGGTTTTGCTAAACACAATAGTTTAAGTCGGTTCCTCATACACATCACAGATGCCTAAAGGCATTTTTTAAAAAATAAATTTGATTCAGATGTACTGATAGTTATTGGTGCACCCCCCTCCGAAAATCCTGGTTCCGGTCCTGTATATATAGGATCCGGTGTGTGTGGATGGGTGGGTGGGTGTGGGTGTCTGTACAATCTCCTGTAAGTGCATTTTATAAAATTACTAATTACTAATTACTAACTATTTAATGTTTCATCTTTATTTAATATCCTGCAGTGAATTGAAAAAACAAAAACTTCTAGAAAGCTGTAGTTCGCAATTTTTCCGTTAGAAGGCGCCATGTAAATGTCTCAAATCAGCTCTCTGTTGTCAATTCAAGCAACTAATGCATAATTATCTGACTGCGAATATAGGCAATCTAATACATTTGTAATAACGTCATTAATTTTACAATTAAATGATTAGCTAGAGCGAGAGATAATGTTTCTGTGTTCTGGATTAAGTTACGGCTCTGATTAGTATGAAAGTGTGTAAAATGTAAGTTACAAGATTTGACAGAAAAAGCAAACAATAATGAAAAAATAACGTAATAGGGCATAGTAAAAAGCAGAGTACTCGAATATAATCCAATCCCTTAAAATTTGAAGGAAAAAAAAGGAAAATAATAAATTAGATTTAAGGGGAAAAAATAAATGATTTGGTTTCACCATGTACCATTTACAGTATCTAGTATTTGGAAAGCAGTTTTCGGGCCAACGTAGTATACTGGTGTACCGATAGCGTTGGGTTGCATTTTATCAAATGTTCATTCTTCAATAAGAGAACAAGAAGTCTTCCCTTTGCTTATCCAACCGAGAAATGTTGTTGGAAGCAATCAGATAAGAAATATTTGCAGTTGTTTTTACTCAGCCGTGGATCCAGAACCTCTTGCTATCTTTGGATCACCGTTTTTCTTGCAAAAATAGTGAAAAATGTGAGAAAATATAACCCACTGAATCAGCGTACATCACAGAATTTTCATTTCTGAGAGAAGACCTGGAAATTAGTATGTGTTCAATTTAGGATGGCAGAAATGTATGCCATAGCCAATTGTCAGTTTACTGCTGAATAAAAGTCTGTCCAGCTCCTCTTCACAGCTGTCTATGTTGAATAATTCGCTTGTACGTTACTTTACGTTGTTGATCGATTTAATTACGCTATATGAAGAAAGTAAAAATGCTTTCAAAGTCTTGACTGCAAGACCAATCGGAAAATGATCATTAGGAAGACCTAGGCGCAGATGGGATGACAATATTAAGATAGATCTCGCAGAGATTGGAATACAAAGTAGAAAGTGGGTTCAGTTAGCTAAGGATAGAAGTCAGTGGACAGCTTTTGTGAGTGCGGCATTGAACCTCCGGGTTCCATAGGCCATAGAGTTAGATAGTTCTATGAGGACGTTTCCAGTGTGTCTTCTTTTCTATTTCGTTAATCGTAAGAATAAGTTAATGGTAACTACGTGACTTGGTCGATTTTCGATTCTAAAAGTGCGTATACTTCTGGTAGCTTTCTCTTACAGTTCGTGTGTTTTCTGATACATCAGATCATACCTTACACGTTGTTAAAGTTCCATTGTTTCTTCACAAACTTCATACTTTACACGTTGTTAAAGTTCCATTATTTCTTCACATACTTCATACCTTACACGTCGTTAAAGTTCCATTATTTCTTCACATTATTTCTCCATGTACTTCCCTTTCTAGTTCTGTTAGTTTCGCTTCTCAATTCATTATTGAGCCTTCTATATTCTTTGGTATCCATGGTTTTCTCCCGTCTGCGTTGTTCCATCTTCATAAACATCGCTTTAGTTACCCACGGTTTTCCAGGTGCTCTTCCCATCTGTCAATATTGTTGTTCAGTGCATCTAGTTGAATTTGCTTAATTGTTTCTCTCTTCTTCCATATCAGTATCCAGAGTTCGTTCGTTCGATTTTCAGTTTCTTCTTTTTTTTAAAAAAAAAATTGACTTTACCCAAGCATGCACTTCCACCACTAGGAGATTGTGGTCCGAATCCATGTCCGCTCCTGGTAGTGTTTTTCCGTCCCATAAACTATTCCTGAAATGTTGCTTGACAAGCACGTAATCTATTTGGTAGCATTTCACCTGTCTCGTGGACTTTTGCACATGTTTTTTCTTTTCTTCAAGTACGTATTCTTCACTACTATTATTATCTTGCTTACCAAAGTCGATAAGCATCTCTGTTTGTGCTTTTCTTCAGCCTCCGAATGATTGCACCCCCTTCCTCACAACTTCTTCTCTCACTACACTGTTGAAGTCTCTTATTCCTATGGTCTTGACTGTACCTCTTCCGTCCTGATGTAGTGTCACTGATTTCGTCATATATTTCCTCTATTTCATTGTCATTATGGTCGGTTGTTCACTTATACTCTTGTATTATCACGATATCCATTGGGTTTGCACTTAGCTTTACCAGAAATTATTACAGCATTACACTTTCTTTACACTTTTTTACTACTTTGTTTCTTATTACTATCGCGATACTATTGTCGGCTTTAACTCCACCTCCACTCTTTAATTTTCCAACACTATTTTACTTTTCTCTGACCATCAGACTTTACTTAAGCCCACTACGTTTACGTTACATTTATCCATTTTCACTTTTAAATCTTCAAGTGTGCCTGCTTATGTACGTCCGAGTTCCTATGCTGAAATAAAAGTTACTATTATTTTCATCTTTGATTATTGTTCACGGAGTGCTTCCCGCCCGGAGGTTCGATCAGGGGTCTATTTTATTTCCGGAATATTTTATCTAAGGAAGTACCATTATTGTGGTTGTTCTCTCCGTCCCTTCTCGAAAAAAAATAATGTGGTAGTATTCCCATTTCCTTTCCACATCTTCATGCCGTTGACCACCTTGTGGTTCATCCGCCTTTTAGGACTGCTTGCCCTCCAAAGGACAAGAATGTGCCCTGGCATCTACCTGCTCATCTACCGTCCGAGGAGGCCGTTGGGACCTGGTAGAAGCTGACTCCTAATCCCTGGAATCAACCGGTCCCCACCTACGTTGGCCACCTAAGGTTTTGTCAATATGGTCTGGGATTTAACCAATGACCGTTCTTCGCACAAGAAGTAAGAACTCTTCCATCTCTTCGATAGGAGTCTGTTTCTTTACCACTACACCAGAAATTCCTCATAAGAACTCTCTCACTGAGCTCCCGTGTCATCTATTTATTTGAAAGCATAATGGTTATCACACAATAAACAACTAAAACAATAAATTTGACTCACTGTAAATTATGTTTTCTTAATTACGCAAACACTGTTGAGATTAAATAGTAAAACGAGAATAGTGATTTAGTGTGGATGGATCGTCATGCAAGCGCATTATGTTGCAGGAAGTCATATCGGCAAAGGATCAACATTTTATCAATACAACCTCATGAAAAAAATATTGAAATACGTACTAATTTCCATAGTAAGGAGCGATAAAATGCTAATTTTCGTCGATGTGACATCCGCAGGAGTCGCTACTGGAATATATTTTGAAATTTAATTCTTGATGCGGAACAGATCATCAATTATTATTTCTAACATCGATAGTTTATCACTATTTGGCCTATAGTTATACCATGACGGTTAATCAAAATTAAGCTTTCACGTGGAATCGAACCCGAGAACATCATACATAAATTACTCAAAAGTCAAAGCTCCAAATTTTATGTATAATGTATAAAAGCATCAGAGTTCTTATTTGTTTGATATATGTATGTTAATGAAACGCATTTGTACTGTTGAGACTAACATTTTAACCTGCAAGGAAAAAAAAAAAACATACACACAAAGCTTTTTACCCTTTAGTTGTAAATGTTGTGAAGTGAAGCTCTAAAAAAAAGTATGTATCCATTGATGTTAGAAAGAATGCAGATGTTTTACAGAGATCTTTTTTATGTTCTTTGCCACAGATTATTCGAGAGCGGCTACCGGGCCATCCCCGGAGAGATGGTGTTGTTTGGAACTCCACCCCCGGCGCCTTGCTCACGTTACCACAGTTTGCCGATAGTTGGCGCCACTATCCTTTCTACCTGTCAGCCCTCGGGGAAAAACCTGGTGACAACTTCACCGCAGTCATCTACACCCAGCTGAGTGGCCCTTCAGTGAGCATGGCGTCGCCCTTGTATAGGCTTATCAGGAATGTTGCCAGAAGCGCCTATGTGTCGAGGGTAAGTAGCGACACCTACTAACATATTTTGGTATTATCTGATTTTTCTCTCTTGCTTTTAAAAAAATATTCTTCAAATACAGAAAGGTCTGTAAGTTGGTTGGTGAAAATATCTGTAAGCGCACGCACGAAATAAATTTGTTTATATTTTAATGAATATTCCTTTATTATCTCACATTTTCTTTATAAGTTTACTTCTGCTTTATTTATTTAAATTTCTTTTAGTAACTTTAGATTTTCCATACTTCATTCATTTCCTTTAAGGAACGTTTTATTTTTTTACAAGCTTTATGATTTCTTATATTAATTTATATTTCCTTTATTAGTTTACCTTTCCCTTATAAGCTTAACATTTCCTTTATTCATTTGCATTACCTTTCAAAACATTACATTTCCTTTATAAGCTTAACATTTCCTTTATTCATTTGCATTACCTTTCAAAATTTTACATTTCCTTTATAAGCTTAACATTTCCTTTGTTCATTTGCTTTACCTTTCAAAATTTTACATTTCCTTTATAAGCTTAACATTTCCTTTGTTCATTTGCTTTACCTTTCAAAATTTTACATTTCCTTTATAAGCTTAACATTTCCTTTGTTCATTTGTATTACCTTTCAAAACATTACATTTCCTTTATAAGCATAACATTTCCTTTGTTCATTTGCTTTAGCTTTCAAAACATTACATTTACTTTATAAGCTTAATATTTCCTTTGTTCATTTGTATTACCTTTCAAAATATTAAGTTTCTTTTATAACGTTCATATTTCCTTGTTGATTTACGGTATCTGTACAAACTGTACATTTCCTTTAGAAACCTTATATTTTCTTTATTAATATAAATGTCCATTTTAAACCTTAATTTCCTTCAGAAACCTTGATTTTCTCGTACATTACCTTCGCAAACTATATTTCTTGTATAAACTTGACATTTTGTTTTCTAACTTGCATTTTCCTTACATCTTACACTGCCCGTATTTTCTTCCTTCATAAACCTTATATTTTCTGTCTTCACATAAATGTACATTTTAAACCTTAATTTCCTCGTTCATTAAATTTGGAAGCTATAGTTCTTGTATAAACTTGAAATTTGGTTTCTAACTTGTGTTTTCTTTACATTCTACACTATCTGTATTAATTTAAATTTCCTTTATAAACCTCACATTTTCTTAACAAACATGCATTTTCGTAATCACCTTGCATTATCTTTCGAAGCCGTAAATGTATAGCAACTTACATTTCCCTTACAAACTGTATATTTCATTTACAAATGTGATGTTTCTTTTATTAAATTCCGTTTCCTTTTGTAACATGAAGCTGCTCCTTTTAAGACTAGCCCCACTGTTACCGGTCAGGAATGCAAATCTAATTTTTAAACATTCCCCACATTTAATTTCAATTAATTGGTTTACGGATAGCTTAAGCACTTTAGTAACCAGATGAATTTAATTATTATGCAAATATCTAGAACTTAGAAGGCAATTTGGGATAAAAGAAAATCTTATGTCCAAAAACTATCCTTTATAGGATAGCAAAACTTGATAACAACTTTTAACAATAACTAAATTAGTTGAATATATATCTGAGCAGAATTTAATATATACAGGGTGTTTCAAAACAACACCGACAATGTTTGGCAGGTGATTCTTGACACCAAGATAAGACGAAAAGTATAGACCAACCTGGGTGCACAAATGCTTCCTTTCGGAGTTATAGGCTGTCAAACAAAAGAAAAAAAAGAATTTTAAAGGCCCTTAGCTCCAAAACTATGAGACCTACCGTAGTTGGGTCAAGACTCCACTTAAGAACTAATATGTGCCAAAAATATATGTTACATAATCCTAAGATACTCACACAACTATATATAGAGGGAGTTCGGCTACGGGCATACAAATTGAATTACTCACCAACTACCTCTATAAAAATTGTTGTAGAAGTACCGTAGTATTTTGAAACTTGGATATTTGGATAGGGCACATACTAGTTTCTAAATGAAGTCTTTACCCGACTACGGTAAGTCCAATAATTTTTTAGCTATGGGCCTTTAAATCTCTTTTTTTTTATGTTTTCGGCAGCCTATAAATCCGAAAGGAAGCATTTGTACACCCAGGTTGGTCTATACTTTTCGCCTTATCTTGGTGTCAGGAATCGCCTGCCAAACGTTGTCGGTGTTGTTTTGAAACACCCTATATATAAATTTACTGTGTCATTACTATTTGGCCTAGAGTCATGGTTCAAATGTCATTTTCTTCAGTATAACGCGCCCTTTCCAACGGTATTACTCACATGTCCGTATTGTACACCAGAACCGGAAAAATGAAAAATAAAAAAGACGGAATTTCTTCCTGAAAAATCACCCCCTCGGAACAGTTGCGCCCCTTGGGCTCGGCCCTGGTTTCAGGTAGGGATCTGAAAAAAATTTGAGAAACACTAAAACGTACACACAATTCGTATGCAAAGTTTCAATCTGATTATCTTGAAAGCTAAAGGCGTGAAAATTTTTTAAAATTTGCCTTAAGAAAGAAAAATAAAGTCACGTTCCTTCGTCCCACTTGTCACCGCAAAGTTGACCACCAGTCCCAAAACACATCTGAGGTATTATTTGGTCCATCCTTGACTTGACCAATAAAAATGGCTTAAATACCTGTTATAAAACCTAAATAAGCGGTCAAAGACGATACTACGCCAAGGTATAACAACATACCATAAATCCTAAAAGAGTTCATAGAATAAGTTTAATCAATTCTTATAACCATTTGATGAAAAACAGCTTTGCCTTACATTTCAATTTCAATCCACACGTAACGTAAATCATAAACATTTACCTCATCAATATAACAAATATAATTTTTTTTCAACTCACCAGATATTTTATAACAATAACAAATACAACCCCTTGGCATTCGACAGCTTAAATAACGCTTATGATATTTGATATTATCAGTAAAACTTTATGGGTTCTTTAAACTGCTTTCGACCGTTTGATACTAGTTTGTAACTAACGCCTACATTCGAATTACGACAGCAATAATTCCCAAATTCGTCACTATTGACGCTACAAGCTATTCTTTGTACTTTGTAGTTATTAATTTTATCAGTACATGATGCATGCTCATTCTTGTTCTTTTGGTAAGCAGGATATAATGCATGTGCTTCTCTCTGTCAACCTTTATTATTATTATTATTATTATTATTATTATTATTATTATTATTATTATTATTATTATTAGTAGTAGTAGTAGTAGTAGTAGTAGTAGTAGTAGTAGTAGTAGTAGTAGTAGTAGTAGTAGAAGAAGAAGAAGAAGAAGAAGAGGGAGATTCAAACTTGTCAACGAAATATGATACAAAAATTCCAGATATCCAGATTTAATATTTGAAAATATATTTAAAAAGGTCGGCATTCTTGGAAAAGCTTGTGTCCAGAGACCAGCGCTCGAAGTGTTACTATACTGATTGAGTCCGCAATATTGATTTATAACTTAGCTGAAGGCACTATCAGGAAAGATGTTTCAAGATATGATAGCAGGCTACTGTTGGGCACTCAAAAGAGATGTTTTTGTATCGACGTAATCCTTAAAAAAAAAAAAAAAAAAAAAAACTTTCACATACATTAGGTACCTAAATGTAGTTTCAGCTAAGACATTATACTATCATAATGTAGGGTTGAGAAAAATGTTTCTCATTCGATTACTTAAAATCATAGGTGATTAAAAAATTGCTCGAAAAATATATTTAAATCTTCATGAAAAAGTTTATATAAGTCACCCATTGTTTCTCTTTCAATAGAGTATGAGGTACTTGGTTCGACCCTAGCTCGCACCAAGTGAGCTTTGTGGTGGACCAACACCGTTTGCATTGATTTTCTCGGATTCTCTTTTTTTCTCCCAGTTTCTTCATTCCACCATTTCATTCATTTCTCGTCATCACTGTCTCCTTTAGCCTAGCCTGCATAACCGTGGGACGTAAAACTTAAAGATTTCATTTCATTTTTTATTTTAATAGAAAGAAGTTTAATTTTGTTAACAAATGTAAATTATAGCTTTTATTTTACTGAAACAGCTTGATTTTTAAGTGTATATTTAGTATATATACTATATTGTTTTTAAAGTTGAACGTTCAACGATTATGTTCTGTGGTTAAGGGAGATTATGATTATGGTAATAGTGAATGAAATAGTGGAATGCAAAAACCGCAGAATCGTGATAAAACTAACGCACATGGTGTTTGTTTACCACATAGCTTACTTATGAGAGCCGGGATCGAGCCACGCACCAGAGATGAGCCATTCTACCATCGTGACCCTCAATTTACTACCGACCTTCTTCTAGCAATGACACACAGACATGCACTTCTCACAGTGACGTAAATGTTTTGGAACAATAGTTACTTGTTTCGTTTTTATTGCAATATTAACCCTACTTACAAAATAGCCCTCGTGTATATATATATATATATATATATATATATATATATATATATATATATATATATATATATATAGAGAGAGAGAGAGAGAGAGAGAGAGAGAGAGAGAGAGAGAAGTGGAAGTAAAGAAGTCTTCCGTGCAATCTTGAAGTCCAATTTCCAGAAGCGACAGCCACCTATGTTTCATCCTGTCAACGATGAAGTATGATACAGATTGTGCTGTGCTTTCTACCAACTCCCTTCGCTACGCTTCTGCCATATTGTGTGTTCTCCTCTCCCGACTTGGAAGAATATTTTATCCCACTGCGTGTGCTGGTTGGATCGTTTTACGAAAATGACGCTGTAGCATCACTTATTATATACAGGGTGTTTCTGCATAATGGTGATAGAACCTTTCAACTACTCATACATAGAATCTAGAATGTTCATACACACAAAGCATCATCGTAAATGACGTTTAAACCAGTAGCTAGTTTTCCGACGGAAAAAGATCATTCTTGGCAAGACGCGCGCACACAGAAATTTTTGTTGGGAGGAATCCAAAGCATGGGGCTTCCAGTACTACAAGACATTATGTCTGTGTTATTGAATAGGTGTTATTCTGCATTCGAAAAGTCTATAAGAAGTTTTTAAGTAGTGTCACCTGTATTCTCAGAAAAAAAAATGATACAACTTGATTGTTTTTATCATACGAAAACCAGGGCTACAGGTGTAGTGTTAGGCTGCAAGAGTACATAAATAACCTTTCTGCTATGTAAGTATAGTTTTATTTGGAAACTGTAGATATGTATGTCTAATTACGAAGTTTTGAGGGGTTCCGAATCCGGTGGGCCCCCCGCGTGGGTGCACTCCTATAAGTGGCTGGAGCGGATCCAGGACGGACTTTTGGGGGGAGGGGGACGGTGCGTTGTAATACTGCTACTTTTAAGAGCTCCAAACTCTGGGATGGGCTTT